>NC_060950.1:6813603-6821239 GCF_022045245.1 Lucilia cuprina
AAAAAACTTATTTCTCCAATGAAAACATAGTGAGAGACGTACTCTGGTGAGGATTGGAGAGCAAGCTAATATTTATTACATTTCATTCAAGAATGTACAGTACAATAGGACGAATATTTTTGTATGTTACAAACATCAGTACAAACCCAATATACCCTCCCCACTAAAGTGGTGTAGCGTATAATTATTACAATTTATGCAAACTTAATATATTGATTCAGTGTGGCAACCACTATTTAAAATAAAAGATATATTAACTAAGGGCTTGATTATGATATTTCTGTTAATTTTATATTTCTGAATACGATTTGTGTATATTTAAGACAACTACAGAGTCAATATTTTAAAGCTTTTCAAATATCGTATCTAACTGTAAAGATACATTAAATCTGCGAAAAAAAATGTGTATCCTGGATTTTAAAATCCCTCCCCCAGCTGCAACAAAATGGGTCCGTTCTGCAAAGATAAATGATTTAAAAATATTCTATAAAATCTTAACATGAAATTCTCATCATCATCATTAATTATCCCAACTCTTTACAAGTATCCACCAAATATACTCAAACTATTAAACAATGTAATAACTAAAAAAGCTTTTATTTAATCACTTTAAGTTAATTTATAATTACGAATACAAATCTCATTGCTATTTACATTGAAATAAAAATAATTACAACTTCTTTACTTAAGATACTACGTGTGCCAAAAAAAAGACTGATAAATTGTGGGAACGCTGAAGTATACATTTATACAAACTCCTTGACAAGTTAAAGAAATGGAGTAGAGTAGACTTATACAAATAAACAAATGCTCTGCAAATACTAAAACATGAAAGGCAGATAAAACAAAAAAAAAGCAATGACTTACAGTGGTCATGAGTCGATTAAAAAAATTATTTCAGAAAAATATTTCTGATTTTTAATTAGAGATACTACGCCTTGCTTTATGTATGTCAACGTATAAGAAAAAAACGAAGACAATCAAATTTAAAGAAATCTTTAATAAAATAAACTGAACTCATATAACTAATAATATTTTCCAAAACCACTGTTTCTTGCGCCCTAATGCTTAAATCATAGAATAGTTTCCACCCTTAGCGAACATGGCAATAGAATTCTTGCACATTCTTAGAAAGTGAATGAAAATGTTTGAGTAAAATGGATTTTACCTTTCTTACTTGTCAAGTACTAAAGTTAATCCAAGCCCATCAAAATGAAATGAATGCTAAGAATAACGACAAGATAGCTAAATGTTCACAGCTATAGTACACAGGTGCAATTATACAAAGAAAAGTGTTTGTGTCTATGAATTAGTTTTTCCTATCTATATACACAAGAGGAGAGCAAAATAGGTGTGTAGTATGGTTTAATTTTAAAGAAATGGAAGAAATTAGTTGCCATAGTAATGTACATTATAAACTCTTGATTTGACTTAATTTTTAAAATATTTTTTTTATAAAATTTTAATTAAATTTTAAAAATAATATTATGCACCTATTTTTCAACCCACATATGTATATGTGTATATTTTTCCTTTAAATTTATTTTATATAGCCTATTTTTACCTTAAATAAGTAAAATTTGTTTTTTTTTAAGAAATTTCATGTACGCGTTTTCTTTCCTTTCCTCTTTTAAAAGAAAACCTTTTAGTTCTTTATTTTTTTGTTTGTATGTGTGTATTATATCTTTTTTTTGTACTTTTACACTTTATGCAATTATTTACTTGTGCTTAAGGCTAAAAAGGCTTTAATTGCACGATTATTTGTCTTCTTGATACGACTTAACACGCAAATCCAATAGGTTTAAATAATCGTAATTAAAAGTGTTGGTTGTAAATTTATCTGGTTTGAGGATTCGACTTTATTGTAAGGCTGTTAAAATGTGAAAAATTTAAGAAATTTTTTAAATGAAAAACTTTTGTGGGTTGGTAACTGAGGAAAAATTTAATTAGTTCTGTTTTTTTTTTTATAGGTTATTGTGAAATAATAGTATTAAAGCAATGGGTTTGGCTTATTATGATATTGAACTGCAGAAAAAGTTTTGATATCGTAGTTGTAAAGGTACGTTCAGACCTATCAAATATTTGACGAAAAAGACGTAACCATTTTTTGTTTGAAATTTTAATTTTAATTCTGCATGATTTTTGTAATTGCAAATAATTTTGAAACAAATAATTAAGACCTTCTAATGTCATCAGAAATATATTAGGTTTGTGAAAATAAATATATATTTAAAGAAATCAAAGAGTCAATTTTTAGAGGTCATTTTCGTAACATATTTGATGGGTGTGAACATAGCTTAATGAACACTAAATGAACACTTACTATAAAACATATAGTATTCATTTATTCTGGGCGGATTGAGAGTGAAGGAAATACCGTGTCTAGAATCAGTTTCTGAATTAAGCTATGACTGTCAGGTTTTTCGTCTGTGTATCCATGAAATTTGGCACATATACCCTTTATGACCCATAGACGAAAATACTCCACATTTTTTACAAACTCACTGGTATAGTGTGTTATATGCTCGGCCACATCCGACATTCTTATTTGTTTTAAAAAATTAAGAGAAAACATAAAATTAAAACAAAACTTATATTTTGCATAACTTGTTTCTATCTCTGATTTCAAATGTTAACTGTGGGAAATCTTGTGTATTAATAAACAAACTATAATTGGAATGATAACCTTATATTCTATATGCTGCCAACATTTTCGATTCCAAGGTTATCCTCAAACCAAGCTCTCTTTATTTCAAGTTTACAAATCAGCACAACTAGATGTGTCTGTCCCATATGTAATGTAATAACTACTTTCTCACTGGCATGTTGTATTTTTACTAAATTCAGACTAAATGTTTAGAAATTAAACATTTATTGAAAAAGAACAGCAACAATACTGAGCGTATAATCAATATTTAATTTGAATTTATTAAGTATACGCCATGTTATAACAGTGTAATATGCGATTATGCTAATGTTTGTAACTGCCAAAAAATATTGGTCATACACCCACCTTACAGTGTAGAGATCGGCTTAGAATCACTTTCTGACTCGATTTAGCTATGTCTGTCTGTGTGTCCATGTAAAGCTTATGCGCAACCTTGATAATTTGATAAAATTTGGCACATGCTCTTCTTTAGACCCAAGAAAGAACGCTATTGAAAATAGTTGAAATCGGTTCATTATAACGCCTCCCGAAAAAGTTTTTTGAACTTATAATTATGTTAAAACTTTTTATATATCAACAAAAATCCGCAAAACATAGTTTTATTAGAGTCTAAATAACACTGGAGGTTTTTGTAATGATCAGGCCTCATTTGACCCTAACCCTCATACAAACTCCATTTTAGAAAATTACTTAATGGTCAAAATTGTCTTAAAAACTCCAATATCACGACTAAATTCTACATAAATAATTTTGATGTAAACGTTATTTCCTCTAGCAAAATTTATTAGGATATATGTGCCTTCTTATAGAAAATCTCTTTTTAAGTCAAAAATAAGTAAAAATATTCCGGAATTATGGTAAAAAAAAAAAACAAATTACAGTCAAACTACGAACTCTGTTATAACGAATTCTTGGTTATTACGAACAAGTTTTCAAGTCCCGCTATTTTGGAACTATTTTCATACAAACAACATCTCGTATAACGAACTAGGTTATTAAAAATTCTCGTATAAAATAAACTACTTTTTCCGTCCCTCAACTACAATTTCATACAATTTTTCTTCATTTATCACAAACTTTAAAATTATGTGTTGAAATCATGCTTTGTTGAAAAAAACTTAAATTTGTTAGGAAGAATATTAACAAATAAAATCAATGGCGTTTTTTGTAAGGAATATTAAATAAATTTATAAATCATATTCTTAAAATTTCGTAAAATGTCACTTTATTTTTTGGAACTACAAAAACTTTACCTGTTTTATTAAAAACTTCGCTTATAACGAACAAATTTAACTGGTCCCGTGAAGTTCGTTATAAATGAGTTTGACTGTAAATCAGATTATATGTTTAGAAATTAGACATTTATTGCCAAAATAGACTAAACAATATAGATGCGTATGAAAACTATACGTTGACAATACAGAGCGTATGAGCACTATTTAATTTTAAGTTATTAAGTATACGCCATGTTATAACATATGTTTTTGTTTAATATGTATATGTATAAAAATTATATAAAATTTAATTAACATCTTTAATATTGAACCCTTTAGTTTTCATCATTGCAATGTATAGCCGTTTGTATTTTAAATTCATTAAAAAACTTCCTTTAGAAAGGAAAAAAAAAAACACATAAATTATGTCTTTAATAAAACGTTATAGTTAAATAACAAAACGAAAAAAACATTGGGGCGTTGCTAAAGAAAAACAAAAAGGTGAACAATTAAAAGAACATATATAATTTTTTTACAATTCCAGCAAATAAAACATGCATTGCAACAACTTTTAAGTTGCAACTGTAAACTACAAACACAGCACTAATTGTAGGCCAAGAACTTAACAATCAGCTAAAAGAAAAAATAAACACAAAACTCTGGTTAATATAAAGCAAACTTACAAACACAAACTCAAATATAGAATAATATGGTAAAAGAAAAAAAAAACAACAACTTTGCTTTAGCCTTCAAATAAAACAAAAAGAAAACGGAAATATACATACAGACAAATTGTTGAAATATAACTCAAAGAGCTGAGAACAAATACAAAACACTAAAGTATGGTTTGAGTTTGAGAAAAAAAACAAAGAAGAAAATCAAGGCATATTTTGACGCGCCTTTAACAGGCACTCCTTTAATCAATGTTGGTTAAAGAACATGTAAAAGAAAGCAAAACTATGTTCAGGGTGGCCAAGAGAAAATAAAAATATGTGCCTTCAAACTATTAAGAATTGTTTAATATTAAATTTGAAAAATTTAAATTTCTGAATGTTTAACTGTATGCTTCCACTAAGATTTCAATGAAATTACAGGTCATATTTATAAAATAATAATAATTTTGAGCTAGAATTTCCAAAAACAGTTTAATAATTTAATTTTATATATTATACATTACACAGTGAGAAAAAATAAATTAAAATTTAAATACCTGAGAAGTGATATTATTTTTCTCTCTTCTGAAAAATAGAAAATTTTAATAATAAAAAAAAAAAATAACAGCGCTATGAATAGAACTATGGCAGTGGTTAACATCAGTGAAAAATCACCAACACCAATTTATGTAGTCAAGCTACTTTTCACACTAACACACAAACATATAAACAGATAGACATACATATGTATAGAGGTAAAAGTTTAGTGCGTGACTAAAGGCATTTAAAGATGCCGGAAGTTGTTCCAATTTAAGTTTAGCGCCCATGGAAATCATACATATTCATATAAATGTATGTTTGTATGTGTTTTTACCCATGTATTTTTGCAAAAAAAAGAACATATTGTAATACCGTATTTCACTATAGTGGGGAGGATATAAAACTTTTGTGCTGATGTTTGTAACATCCAAAATATTTGTCTTACATTCACCTTAAAGTATATCTATACGCTCGTAATCACTTTTCGTCCGTTTGTCTGCTTATGCATTCGTCCGTCCAGTTCGAAATTTTTATAATAATTTTATAAAATTTTGCACTTATTCTTGAACCAAGAAGGAAGACTATTGGTAATGGTTAAAATCGGCTCAGAATTTCTCCTATCACCCGAAAATTCTACCACATGAAGAGGGCTTATATATAAATTTGTGAAGAAAAAAAAGAACAACTTAGTTTTATATAAGACAAAGCAATACTGCCGATTTTCTTAACGACCTTATCATCAGAAAAAACATAAAAGTCATGATGAAGTTCTTGATAAAAAAACAGGAATTTAAATGGTTTAGGGTACTACATGCTCGACTATGCGAGGCTATACATTTCCATTTGTTTTTTTAACTAACGTTAGAATAGAAAAAAAACCTGGAAAAAATTTTAAATTTTAATCCAAAAGTTGCTGTTGGCATTCAGTTTGGTTAGAATTTAGTGGGTGCAGCGATTTGTATTGTGATAGGGATATAATGCTCACAAATACAAACCAAGCTATCTCACAAAACTTAGGAATCTAAGATATAGGACTATTATGATGAACATAAAACTAAATCACAATTAATTTCACTTCAATATTGGCGTCTGTTGGAATTTCTATATTTTCATACGAATAATCGAAACGAAAACATGTTTTAGCCTTAATTTGGCTGCTGGTTTCTGGACATTTCCTAAATATGTTCTTTGTCCACATTTTAAAATGATTAATAATTTTACAACATCAATATTACAACTGTTCAAACATATGGAAATATTTATATCATTATAGAAAATATCTTAAACTATTCAAGTAAATTACTTTATATACAGAATCATTCCAGTTAGAATCTTTCCCATCTCAATAATAAACCTGCCAAATAATACACTTCATTACCAGATATCAGCCAAAGAATGAAAACTAAAATACAGACATAACAATATTTCTCAAAAAAAAAAAAAAGTTTAAATAAAACTTGAAGTTTTAACTAAAAAGTATTTTTTAAATAAGTTTCATATACACTCACACAACCGAATATCAATCTTAAAGTTTTCAATGTTCAAACACAGCTCAGATTCGCTTAGTTACAAAAGATATTATGTGAAGCGTTAACATTAACATCGAATTATTTGACTTAATGCAAAATTAAAAAAAAAAATCACATAAATTAAAAAAAAGAAGAAAATTTATCTTAGGAAAAATAAATTACACTTGAAGAGTAAAGCACTGATATAAAGTTGAAAACTGACATGGAGGCTTATGATAATAGTAATTGTTCATCGTCATCATCATACCAGTATACATACTAAAGCCGCTAAGTGAAGAGCATAATAAATATTATTTATATTTACATACTTATGTATGTATATTGCAGTTACATACATACGCATACATACATACATCTAATAATGACTGCTGTGTTGCAATTTATAATAGCAACCTTGTGTATTCACTTTATAGCCATAGTTTTTCCCTTCCATAATAACAATTTCCACCGTCAATAAAAGAATTTCTTATTTTGCCACTAATGTTTATGCCATTGCCGCAGTTAGACTTTAACTTTAGCTTTAGCTAATAAAGCATCATAAAAACTTTTATTTCATTTTCTTTAACACAAGCACTTTATCATAAAAAGTTTAGAGGATGTATTGAATAGGGCAAAGTGCTACTAGGGGAAGTAGTGCACAGGGAATCACATGGGGAAGAAGGGATTTAGTAAAATTAAAACTAAAAACTTTATCCGCATTTTATATTTGATACTTTGAGATGTAATGTTATCACATGCTTTGATTGAGATGAATATTATGTTGAGTAGTTTGTAAATTTATCGAGGGCAGATTGATAATTAACGGTATTTGGCTTCTCGAATACATCTAAAATTGTAGACTATAAACTAGACAATAAGCTAGACTATAGACTAGACTATAGACTAGACTATAGACTATAGACTGGACTATAGACTAGACTATATACTAGACTATAGAATAGACTATAGACTAGACCATAGACTAGACTATAGACTAGACTATAGACTAGACTATAGACTAGACTATAGACTAGACTATAGACTAGACTATAG
>NC_060950.1:6821339-6833301 GCF_022045245.1 Lucilia cuprina
ACTAACTAACTAACTAACTAACTAACTAATTAACTAACTAACTAACTAACTAACTAACTAACTAACTAACTAACTAACTAACTAACTAACTAACTAACTATCTAACTATTTAACTAAAAGTCCACTCATTTTCCTTGAAAATGTTGAGATGAATATTAAAGTTATACGTGCAAACTTTTAAGAATTTAGTTCAATTCATTTCCCCGATAAACGAATTTTTGTATTTAATTAATATGAGTAGTCCACTAAATTATTACCCAAACTGTTTACATGGCTTTTAGAGTTATTCGTGCAAAATTTTAAGATTCAAACTGTAATAGTTTTCAAAATAAACGAAATTTTGTATGTAATTTATATGGGAGGTGCATCATCCCCTAATGCTAGTCCGCTCACTTTTAATCCTAAATAATCATATTGACACTAAAGTGGCTATGACAAAATTTAAAGACTCTAACTGTTATATTATCTAAAATATTGGATTTTATATGTTCTTAATGTCGGCGTGGCTTCTCCCCCACTAGAAATTTTGAAAATAAAAAGTAGCCTATTACCTATTCCAGATATACAAGAACATGCTGTGAAAATTTCAATAAAATTGGTTGACATTCATTCTTATACATAGAGATATTTTTTAATTTTTTTTGCGAGAACATTTGTGGAAAAAGTATACGACGGTCTTTATGTGACTTATGCAAGATAAAGTATTTGAAGTAGGCAAGACTAAATAAAGAAGAAAATGAGTCTTGAGACAAAAATAGTTTTATTTCAATACTGAAAATTTTATGTAACAGTATTTTATTAATGACGTTTTATAAAAGAGTTATGGACAATTATTGACCTTTATTTCGAGTAAAAGTCTTACTAAGCAATGTGCATTTACATTTATGTTTAAACCACTTCATAAGCGTTAAAGATACAATTTGAAGGCATCCTTCTATATATCGTTGACCACAGCAGATTTTTATGAAATTAAAACGACCATATGATACCCTACACCAGTCAGTATGTATTTTAAAAATGTGGATTATTTAAAAAACTAAAGCATTTGGTTTCTTTTTTTAACTTCATTTCGGAATATTTTTACTCTTTTTTTTGGCAAGAAAAGAGATTTTTTACAAGAGAGCTCAAAGGGGAGTAGGGCAAAATATGGCTTTATCCTTAAAATTGTTGGTAGGGGGAGTTAAGTCTTCTTCAATATTATTTATGTAGAATTTAAAAGTGTTATTAGTGTTTGTAAGTGAATTTTTTCTTCATGTCATTATCTGAAGGGGAGTTTGTATGGGGGATAGGGTCAAATGAAGCGCGATCATTTCAAAAATCGCTAGTGTTATTTAAAGTTCTATAAAAATAAGTTTTGTCGAATTTTGTTGACATAATAGATCTTTTAAATTTTCTCTAAGCCCAAAGGTCCTATTTGGGGGGTACGGTTGTATGGGGGCTAGTCGAAATAATGGACCGATTTTAACCATTTTCAATAGAATCTGTCCTTGGACCAAAAGAAACGTGTGTGCCAAATTTCATCCAATTATCTTGAAAATTGCGGCCTGTACCTTGCGCACAAGGTTACATGGACAGCCAGACGGAAATACGGACGGACATAGCTGAATCGATTCAGAAAATGATTTTAAGCCGATTGGTATACTTTAAGGTGGGTATAGTGTAATGGGCGCTTTCACAAAATGTACAGATTCTGGGACAAATTTAATAATTTCATGAATTTTTCTTTAGTTTTTTTTTTTACAAAACAAAACCAATATGAAATAGACATAAGTAATAAGTTGGAATACACTTAAAATCACCAATATTAATTCCTGTGATAACCCGAAGTTATGTACATACACAAAAAAATCTGCCATACGTCTAATCAAATGGTCCCCACACTGAAAATAATCCATGCTCAACTTTACGAAAAAAATTTCGTAACGAAATATTACGATTAATACGAAATATTATTTAATAAAACCCTTTTCTATTTTTAACGAAAGTACGAAAAGCTTTCGTAATATTTTTTCTTAAATTTTAGCGAAATTAAACATTATGATATTAATTATATTATGATTAAATAAAACTACAACATTTTTATAAAATTTAAGAAAAAGTATAATATTATTCACGAATTATTTTCATAAAAAATTGAAAATTCGTGTGGAGAATAATTTTGAACTAAAATTAGAAAATTTATTTTAAAATGAACCAAAATGTTTGAATAAATTAATATTTCGTAAATCTTACCATATTTATTCAAAATTCTCTTTTTTCAATTTATGTAAATTAATTTTTTTAAGAATATTTTGCATTATACTAAAATATTTTGTACAATTTCGTATATATTACGAAAGAATTTCGTAGTGCGAAACAACGAACGATTAGTACAATGTACGACATTTTTCGTATATATTAGGCATGGATTTTTTAAGTGCAGTTACTTCATTTTTATAAAGTCCAGAGCATTTATATTCTGCTATTATACTGGAACACCGATTGAAATTGCACATATTTCCGGAAAATATAAACATTCTTTTGCAAAACATTTCGACCAAAAACTCCATTAAACGACCCTATCTTTTGGAGACGGTGTCGTAACAACTGCATTGAAAGTAAAGGAAATTTTAGGAGAAAGTTATTGTCACTAAATTTAAATTATTAAAATTATTATTAAATTTTGCTGAGGAGATTTAGGTAATAAACCCATTTTCCTATAAATTATTGACTTTTCTTCAGGTAGTAAGCTATGTTGCATATAGGTACCAGAGTACTCGGGAATTATAGGGAAACAGCTCTTGAGATAACACATAACGTAATGATAAACAAGAAGCCTTTTCAGAGAAGCATTTAAAATTAACATTTAAAATTATGTTATTGTTGAAATTTTACAACTAATATAAATTATAATAATAATAACACAAAATATCGCATATACATATGTATGTGTATGTAAAACCCAAAAATTAAACAAAAATTTAAACTCAATCCAATTAGAAAGTAGAAAAAACTCAATAGATTTAAAATTACTCTTAATATTAAACATGTATTTTAAGAAATCAATCGCCAAAAATTAATGAGTGTTATTGTCCAAAAATCATCATCTAAAAAAAATCCCCAATATGTTGTACACAAATCAAACACGCATGGCCAAAGGGCTCTTAATTATTTACAATTATCAGAAAAAAAATAAATAAATAAAACCAATAGAAACCCTCAAAATTACATATAAATAACATCCGCTAAAATTAAAAGATCGATGTAATTTATTTTAAGTTTAACAAACTATCTATAATTATATATCACACCACCAAAAAGAAACCCTCAAAAGCGAAATACATTTAACAAAAAAGTTAACACTTTAACAACATTTGGATAAAACATACACACAGATCATTGATAACACTGCGGGTGTTAACGCCATTGGACGTCAATAAAGCACAACGAGAAAAAAAGCAATTAATGTGCGTAGAAATATGAAATAGACAATAGAAGATATCCAGTAGTAGTGGAATTTCTTTAATTGTTGATGAACGAATGCAGAAAAAATTCATGTAATATTTAAATTGTGTAGTTATTGTTTAATATATTTTTATGAAAATTATTCAAAAGTTGATTTCTACTAGAATATTTGTTGAAGTACTCAGCGGGGTAGTAAGCGTATGTGAGTTGTAATAGGTGCGCTACATAATGTGGGGGCATGAAGCAATGAATAGATGCATATTTGGTAAAATTTTAATTTTATTTCCATATTTTTTGATTAGGGAGCAAGTGTCTAGGTTAAGTCCAATACAGATATTTTCGATATAAACTGGTAGTTAGTTAGTTAGTTAGTTAGTTAGTTAGTTAGTTAGTTAGTTAGTTAGTTAGTTAGTTAGTTAGTTAGTTAGTTAGTTAGTTAGCTAGCTAGTTAGTTAGTTAGTAAAAACACATTACTCCATCATTCACCTACATTTCATCAATTACCCCAAGGGTTATAATGCATCAAAATATTTGTTCGTTATAATTAATTAAACTCGAAATGTTCACCTTTCACAAAAAATAAAGAAACACCTGCAATTAAAAAAAACTAATAAAAGCTTTTCCTAATACTTTATTCCTTAAATTAATTTTGTATATAAAAAATAGCACAAAAAAATATGTCGTACTCCATGTCCACCTTCAACATCTCCTGCATACAAGCAAAAGCAATATGTTCAGTAGCAAATTAATTTCAAAACTCTAGATGTCAAAACAGCAACCAAAGTGCAATATTTTTTATTTTACTTAAAAAAAATGAACACAAAAAATCATGTAATAAATGGAATGATATTTTTGTAAAAATCCCATATAAAGCTGGAGTTTCTTTTTTCTCTAAAGTTAAGTTTACGACTAGTCAGCAGCTATAACTTTAACGCTGACATTGAATAATTATTACAAACGGAAATTAAAATCGTTAACGGAAATTGATTTCTTATTGAGACACGTTTTGCAGATGGTTTATAGTGTTTTAAAACTAGTAAATGGTTGTTGAATTTGTGTTTGTTATTTCACTACTGTAACACTCACTACTCTCTCTCATTGTTGGTGTTATTGCTGGTTGGTTGTGTTACTATTGTATTATGCATATATGGACGTAATAGATTGGGTGGCAAACACCAATATGTGGCATAAACAGTCTTGTCTGTAGGATGAAAAACAAAAACATTTAATGGTAGAGAGGCAGTAGTGGGGATTTTAAACAGAAATAAATCGTAAATCGTTTTTAATTGGTTTCATTGTCTGTTTTTAAGTGCAAACAGGTAAATGTTGTTAAATTAAATGAATGAGTAGTAGATTGAAATGATTGCAATGAATGCATGACTAACAAACTGAAACAGAAATTAAAATAAAGCAAAAAAAAAAAAAAAGAAAAACTTAAAACAGAAACAGATTTCAAATTAAAACTATTATTTTTATATTTGCTGTTTAAAAATGCAAGGTTGAAAATAATGATATCATTATATAGAGAGCCAAATGTGTTACATACATACGTATATAAGTATGTAAGTACTTGAAGGGAAATTAATTAGATTTTGTTCTGAAAATCTTTAATACTCACAAATCTCTTAACATAAGGCTTGCAATAGTACTTTGGTTTAAATTTAAAAATCATTCTAACCATTTAATAAAACAATGTCCCATAATGCAAAACTTTTAATGGCAAACTTTTGAGCCATGCGTCTAGCTAATCATTACATTTGGGAGTAATGTTTTTACATTTATTTTGGACAAAAAAAAACAAAACTACATAAATTGTTTTAAAATGGCATAATATATTTACAAATTACATTATATCTATCCCTGACCAATACTGTCCTTTTTTTTGTCACCAAGTAAAAGAACATTAATATATTTTTCATTTGTTTTTGCCTGTGTTTTTTCGTTAGTTCTTTAAGCAAGCGATAAATTTAAATTTATTTGTTGTCATGGAATTGATAACATAACTTTCTTCAAGTTTCTGCATCGTTAACTTTGTATGCAGTTAGAAGTTTGGTTTTATGCTTTTTTTTCTAGCATCATTTTTTCTCTACTAGAACTAGTACTTTGCAATAAAAATCAAATTTCAAAGTGACTTTGTTAGGAGTATGAGCACATTTGTACGTTTTGGAAGTAAAATATTTAACAAGTATAGCATAGTAATGTCTGTCTGACTGTCAGTAGTTGCGGCCAAGCGTAACTTGAAGGCGAATTATGCCCTTTTTTGGGAATGGAAAATATTTCATTTTTTTCTTACACTTGAAGCTTAAGTAGAAATTCAAACGTTACGCTTAACAGAAGCCAGTTAAACAAAATAAACCGAAAAAAACTGTACAAGCTCAAAGAAAATATTCACATTAATGTTCGTAAAGAAAAAAAAGTACAGTTAAAGAAAATATTTTCTTAATGTTAAAATAAAGTGTTCTTATCTTATTCTCTCTTCGAAAAGTCGAAACCTAAAACTTAAAATAACACTTTCGTTGAAAGACAAAAACTTTAAAAGATAATATCTTAGTAAATACCAGAGATTCTTTAAATAAAATTAAAAAGTTATAACAGAAAATTGTATTACAGATGACATATCAAAATACAAATAAAAATGTACTTAAACTATTATAATGAATCAAATATGACAAAATATTGGAACACGATATCTACGGATTTTGATTTAACCGATTGTTTAGTTTTTCTTAGTGTATCAACACCACATTGTCATTTGAAAATGTATTCTTACAAGATGGTCATAAATTATCAAATAGCATCGTCTTCGAATAAAACTAAAAAATATTTTTTTTTTTTTTTTTTGAAATAAGTAAAAGTTTACCTCAACTCTTAAAGGGAATAAAAACGTAATATAGGCCAAAGCCAACCATAGAATATGCTACACCTATATAGATAAACCCAGCAAATCTTTACTTACCCGGTAAGTAGGCAAGTAATATTGGAGAAAAGTGTAAGTAGTTATATTTTGTTCAACGATGACCAAAAAATAACTGATTACAAATCTCATTACCCGACTTTTTTGGATTAAATACTAATTTACATTTATTTTTAATGTTTGCTAGTGTATTTTCTTATTCAATGTTCCATTAAAAAGTAATTTTATCATTCTATCTGGAATGGTTTCCAGACAAATGCTTGCACACAAACTGTCAAGTAGAATCTAAGAGACTCCGTTTTGACGGGACCACTGCATTCGTCAGATGTAGAATTTATAGTATTAGATCCAGCCTAAACTCAGATATCTCACCAAGATTAGATATGAAGTAATTGCCAAATAATTTACGGCCAGAGCAGGGCATTCACAGAAGAGATGAACGACCGTTTCTGCCTTTTCGCTGTATTTACAACTGCGACTGTGATCATTGAAAGGGAGTTCCAGCCGACTTACATATATGCCTATTACCCATTGTCCTATTATTAGTGCTTTCAACATTGATATGTCCCCTCGTTTTAGGTTTATAAAGTGTGTTGTGCGTTTTTCATTGAATCTAGAAATATTACCTCTATCAAAAGCAGATCCCGTTCTGGTTATTACTAGGGTTCTATAAAAAAAGTCGACTTTTCGACTTTTTTCATTTGGTAAAAGTTGAATTTATGCATTTAATAAAAAGTCGATTTTTAGACTTTTCGACTTTTTTTCATTTAATTAAAAGTCGACTTTTAGACTTTTCGACTATAAGTATTTTATAAATAGTCGACTTTTCGATTTTTTCGACTTTTTGACTATTTTCGACTTTTTTCCGACTATTTTTTTAATTTTTTCGAGTTTTTCCGACTATTTTAAAGTTTTTGACCTTATTCCACTTTTTTTAAACTTTCGAATATTTTGACTTTTTCTACAATTTTCGAGTTTTTGACTTTTTTTCGAATTTTTTCGACTTTCTGCGACTTTTTTCGACTTGTCAACTTTCAGACTTTTCGACATTTATTAAAAAAGTCGACTTTTCGACCTTTATCACAGACGATAGTCGAGTTATCGACTTTTTTGGAACAAAATAGTCGACTTCGACTTTTCGACTTTTTTCGACAAAAATTCGATTGTTCGATTATTCGAAAGTTGATTTATAGAACCCTAGTCATTACCATATTAGTCTCTATGAGCAGGGACCCAAACAATGATAGTGTCAGACAAGCGACCTAGCCTTGACAGATTAACTTTTCTTAATATCGAGATTTTTTAACAACTTTTACACATTTTTCAAAGTTTATTTATAAAATTCGATTTTTCCAAAAAAAATCAGACAGGCTTTAGTTGTTTTATCGTAAAAAGTCAAACATACGAAAGATTTATAAAACCATTAGTTGAAGGGATAAAGTCCAATGGCAAACAGAGAGGTTAACAGACAGGCAGACATACAGACAAACAGACAGAATGACAGACAGACAGACAGACAGACAGACAGACAGACAGACAGACAGACAGACAGACAGACAGACAGATAAACAATCAGGCAGGCAAAATCTCCATCGAATTTGTAGGTCTCCTTGTGTTACAAACTGAATACTAAATCAATATACCCTCATAATTTTTGATATACATATATAGTGTTTTCTTGTACACAAAAATCTAAATTTAATATAAAATACAACATTTACCAACATCGCTGCAGTTTCTATCGCCTGCATCTATTTGTTATTTACTCAACACTTGGAACAAATCGTAAAGGAACTACAACATTCTACTGCCTTCTATCATTCCTACAGAGAAATTCTTCTTTTTCTGGTTTAGCCATTCACTCATACTAGGTACACGAAGTAGTAGTAGTAGTAGTATTGTTTGGTAAAAACCACACAGACACACTTGTAAAGTCTTTTAGTAATTCATGTTGGAAATTATTTGCTCCTTCCTGCCTGCCTTTGGTGTGCCCAAACTTGTGGTAGTGGTGTTTTGTTGTTTTTTTTTTTTTAGAACAAGTGTGTTTGCTGTTGACAGGGGCGACAATCAAAGATGTTTAAGTATTCCTGCCATAATATCAGCTAACCAGCCACCTTTGCGGGTATCTCTACTTACCAAGAGTACCGTTAGTGAGTAAGTATTGTTATTTAGAGTTTCGTTTTTTTATGACACCGTTAGTTTGTTTTATATCCTTGGGTTAAAAAAGGATTTTTGTATATTTTTATATATTTAAAAATATACATTCCTTAGTATACATATATTTAGTTGGTTGCTAAAATTGTAACCTGGTAGTGTATAGTGGTTATCTTAAGCTTAAGGTATTTTCAATTCGTCTTGACATTCCTTTTAAATTCTTTTTATGTATCGCATTACTGTTGTTTAGTGCTCGTATTATTTTAAAGGCAGTAAAGTGGAAATTAACTCTAAACAGGTGCTGATACAACATAAACTCTTGCTTTAAGTGGCCACCTTTATATTTTTGTTCTTTACACCTTTTGTTTAGCGGTGTGTGAGTGTGTTTTGTTGGCTCTGTTTGGCTAAGTGTTATTAAATCTTTACCAAAAAAAAAAAAAAAAAAAACGAGAAATAAGTACTGAGTTAAGTTTTTGCTAGCTGTTGAAATTTTTAAATTAATTTTCTGTACACTAAAATATTTTAAGAGAAAAATAAACTAAAAAAACTGAATATTTTAATGTAAATAACAAACCAAGGTTTAGTCGTTGCTACGAACACATTAAATAAATATTTAATAAAATTTTTGCTTTTAAGCTACGTTAACAATTTTTATTGTGGTTCATAGTTTCGTACATTGCTTAAGGAAATGACTTAATGTATTATTTGCTAAAATTTTTTGATTAGGTTGTCAAAACCGTAATTAAATAATTTAGGAATAAGTTTATTTTATCACCTTAATTTTTAGTCTAATAGGATAAATACTTAAAATATCGCTTAACTCATTTAGTGGCACATTGCCTATGAAGAAATGTTTTTACTTGTAGAAATTTTAAGAATTAAAACTTCATTTGATCTCTTGAAAGGTAAGGATTTAAATTTAAATTTACTACTTGAAATGCAGAAAGAAAAATAGCGAAATAAACGTAAATTTATTTTTCCCATCTAAAGATTATCGACTTATATTTTAATCTTTTAATATATTATTATATCATTAGGCACAATAATATTGGCCCTATACCATCTGCCAGTTTATCTGTCTGTATGTCTCTCTGTCTGTATGTCTGTATGTCTGTCCGTCTATCTGTCTGTCTGTTTGTCTTCTCTGTCTGTATGTTTGTCTGTCTGTCTGTATGTCTGTCTGTCTGTCTGTATGTCTATATGTCTGTCTGTATGTCTATATGTCTGTCTGTCTGTATGTTTTATTATTAAATCACATTTTATTTTTATAACATATGTAGATTATTATATAGTCGGCCTCGACCGACTATAATTTCTTATATTTTTCATACCTAATTCAATCCCATTTCGTACTTAATTAAAAAAAAAATACAATCAGTTTCATGCTAATATTTAATTCTTATTTATTTAAGAATATTCTGGAAGTAAATTGTTGTATTTTTGTTCAAAATTTACAAAATTCTGAAAGCAAGTACGAAACGAGAAAAAATCAAGACCAGTTTGTGATAATATTAATCTTTAACATTCTTAAATCCATAAAAATTTTATCACAAACCATCATCAAATTAAATCAAATTGAAAATTCTCAAAATAAATACATTGTAAAAATATTTTCATCTAAAAAAGGCTTAAATAAGGGTTTGCAAACTTAATGGAAACATTCTTGAATCCAGAATCCAAAATTGTTCTTACCTTACTTTTAAAAAGGACATCCCTCCTATTACAAGCCTGTGTTAAAATAATAATTTCTTCAGGTTTTTTTAGTACTTACATGGAGTAAATTCTACTATTTTTTCACTTCTTTGGAAGCATTTTTTTGCTTGGTGTATTCAGAATATCATTTTACACGAATACTAATAATTTAATAATAATTTTAATATTGCTTATTAATTTCTTGTCTATTTTAAATGTTTGCAATATCTCTTATAAAAATCCAAAACAAACGGTATTATGTGAATATGATATTTTTAAAGAAATTTTTAGAATTTTATATAATACAATCTCTCTCGTTTTAACCTCAAACAATAAAATAAAAATAAAATAAAGAGTCAAACAGTTATTGCCATTATCCTGTTAACTTGACATTTTTTTTTTTTTTTTTGAGTAAAATAACAACAAAACACATATAGGAATATACATATATGTATGAATATCTAACCAGCAGTGTTGCAAAGTGTGTGTCAATGTATAATATTTCATAGTCAATTCTGGGTGCATTTCATACAGAAATAAATAATATAGGCAAAAGAAACCTCTATTAAAAACTATTAAAAACATTTAAACTATGATCACACATAACAATACATTAAACCTAAACAATAGGTAAAAAAAAACATTTCGATCCTACTATTCAAAACTGCAGGGCAAAAAGTTTATATATATACATATATGTATATGTACATATACATATATATCTATTATCTATGTATGTTGTATATGTAACTTATATTTTGCATACTACTTGTATTGTACCACAATTTTATATATCATTGTATAGTTAAGTATAGTTCGAATGCCATTGTATTGTAATCAATTGAATTGTGTGTGTGTGTTTCTGAATTAGTTGTGGTCTCACAGGAATAACACAAATAACAAAAATAACATCAACATCAGCATAAACAATTGAATTGAATTTTAAGGTTTTATTTTAATACACTTGTGGTGGGTGCTCTCTATTTCACATGGGTATCAATATTTATAACATACGCAGGAACACACATACACACACTAGCATACATACACACACTAGCATACATACACACACTATATTACTTACACATACATACATAGTTTGTACTGCCAACATTACATATTACTAGATCATACAACAGTATGTTTAAAGTGAAACACACTTAATATGAATATGTGAAATCCGATAAGCAAACGTTCAAATAATTTTTATTTTAAAATCATATGAAAAATATGAAAGCTATTACGTTTAAAACGTGTCATGGATTGAAAAGTGTGACAATTTTTATAGAAAAGATTTTAGCCATATACATACAACCATACGAAAGGCATAAAGATAAATATACTGCATAATTTTTCGTTGTATTGCTAGTAAAATATATACATATTTTATAGAAATAATTTACTTATATCGTCAACTACTCCCTAAAACTATTGTACAAGAAATCATAAAAGAACATATAAATGACACACATTTATAAATATTTTAAATATAAAATATTCACTTCCGTTGTGGTACATTAAAAATTGTTCAAACCTAATTACTTTAACAGTTTTACACAATTCAAAAGGGATGTCACGATAAAGTACAATCATTTTTGTCACTATTTTCATTATTAAAGGAAGAATTTAAAATGATGTTTTCTTTAAGTTGGTTAGTAAGTTAGTAAGTTAGTAAGTTAGTAAGTTAGTAAGTTAGTAAGTTAGTAAGTTAGTAAGTTAGTATGTTAGTAAGTTAGTAAGTTAGTAAGTTAGTAAGTT
>NC_060950.1:6833401-6846483 GCF_022045245.1 Lucilia cuprina
CTATAGACTAGACTATAGACTAGACTATAGACTAGACTATAGACTAGACTATAGACTAGACTATAGACTAGACTATAGACTAGACTATAGACTAGACTATAGACTGTTTATTTTTAACTTATAGTCATTGAAGTTGATATTTTGGACCGGAGACATCTTGGAATATTTCATGGATTAAAGAAAAGTTTTTTAACTTCTATAAGCTGCTAACCATGTTTCCAATAGTAGACAAACACACGTTTATTTTTGCATACTTTATTTAGTTGCGATAATAATATTATTGTTGTACGCTTTGTTGTATTTCTAATATTTGGCTAAATTTCGTTTCCGTTGACTATTATTTGTATGCAAAATACAACCTACTGATTCAAATGTTCTTTTTTTTACTAAATACAACAACAGCAGCAACTAAAAGTCGACAAGCAAATAAGATATTTAAATATAACTAAAAAATAATAAAATATAAAAACCTTCAACAAAGTTTCACCAACACATTGCAGTTGCTAAAGTCGAAAATTCAATTTCCTTTCTAGTTTTTGTTTTTGTTCGTGTTGGTTGGTTGTTTGGTGTTCTTAACATTTTCACTATTGAATTTGCATTCAAAAGTCGTGGCTGTTCATGTTCTCAAAAAACCGTATGTGCGTTTGCATTTGGATACCTTGGGGTACATATGTAAGTTGAGAGATGAGAGGACTCTCTCGCTCCTTATTATAGTTTTGTTTGCACTTGAGTGCTAGCATTTAGACATGAATTTGTGTGTGTGTTTTTTTATATGACTACGTGTTACGTTTCTTATTGCATGTGTGTGAATAGTGTACAAACTTTTGGTGGGATCCAGTAATTCGTATGTGCCACTTCCGCTCTTTGTATTATTTTTGTTCCAAGTTGTTTCTTTTTTTTTGGTATTTTTGAAAAAAGGGCGTAAATATGCAATGTACATGAGCCAACACTTTAAACTTGCTGTCTTTCGTTATTGCGTTTGGTTTTTTTCTTTTACTGAAAAATTTAACTTTTTTTATAATATTGGTATATACATTCAATGTTCACATTTAGTTTGATAGAAAATAATTTAACGTTTCTTTTTCGTATGTGCATTTTCAATTTCAAATATTACAGAGGCATTACAAAAAACTATAGTTGATTTGTCTAATAAATAATACTTCTGTTCTATTCTTAAATGGGTTTAGAATTTAAATATATTGTTTTTCAATTAAGTACACATATATGTATGTACTTTAAATGTAGGGACTTAGATTTTGCATTCTGATCGCATTATATGTTATAATGTTATTATGTTTTAATATTATAATTTAAGGAAATAATTTTATTTCATAGGATTATTAAAGATTTATCTTATATACACATTTTTTCTTCTTTAAATGAGTAAATAAATTAAGAAAAAAATGTTGTAACTTAAATAGATGAATAATACTTTATGTATTGTGTTATTTTAACAAATAGTGGGATAGGTAATCATATATACATAATTAAATCCTCAAAGGATTAGTATGTAGGGTGAATATGGAACTGGTAAAAAGTAAATATTTTCCTTATACAGACATCGCTCAATTAATATTTTAATTGTATACAACAAAAAGCCAAGTGAAAGTCTGTAAACGGGCAAGGCTGGCCATAAGATATACCTCATTGTCATTCGAATAAAAATTATTCAATAAATCGAGGAAAAATTTTTGTTCTTCTTCGATTGAATAAAGAAAATCTCCAATTTAGATAAAAAAATAATTCGAACAATTTTTGTCGAATAATGGAATATTCCAATAAAATTTTAAAATAAAACCTTTTACCCATATTTTATTATTATTTTTGAACAAAGAAATACACGAGTGCTAAATCAAAAAATCAGTTATAATTGAAACATATCTTCTTATATTTTTTGCAATTTATAAAAATGTATATTTTGCAATGTTTAAAGTAGAAGTGATTTTATAAATTTTTAAACATGAATAATTAAAAAAGTATCATTATATTTAACACACTGGTTAGTTAGTTAGTTAGTTTGTAGTTCCATATTTGATTGTGAAAGGAAAGTTAAAAAAAGGTTTTTTTAAAATGAAAATAAACTTAAAAAATAAAATGTTTTAACAGATTTTGCTAAAAAATGCTTATAAATACCAGAGATATTTTTATTATTAAATCTTCATTTGAAAATATGCACCACTTCCTCTTACCTTGACTATTTTTCTTTTATTTCAAAAGAAAAATATTTCTTTTTTAGTTTCTATTTTCTTTTTTAAATGAAGACATCTTACCTGATAATAAATAAATTAACATCTTCAACTAAAAATGAGTTTCCATTGTTTTTCCATTTGTAACTTTTCTCAGGTCTAAATACAAAGCTTAAACCTAAAAAGAAGAATAAAAAATTAAGTTGAAAATGAAAAAAAAACAATGTTAAATAAACATAAATAAATTGAATCTACTGCCAAAGAGCAATGGAGAATCACAAATAATTGCTAAAACACTCTGACACAAAGGCAACTAGGACATAAAACAAAAGCTCTACACTTTACATACAAACAAGGCACTGCGCTAAAAATGGAGTTAAACATACTGGCTTACATACAGCTGTTGAGTTTTATACACACACGCACAAGAACAAGTTCAATAGAGAGTCATTTAACTTTTTTTTTTTTTGAAGAACAGCTGGCTTTTTTTCTCTGTTTATATATATAAATATTTTTTTTTTGTAAAACAATGAAAAATCAGTATAAACAAAACAATTAATGGCATAATACTACAGCAATTTTATTTCCTCTTTGTTGTTGTTTGTTTTTAGTAGTGATTGTTGTTGTAGTATTTGCTGTTTTAAGGATATTTTTAAATGATTTGTTTTATGCGAGTAGTAGTGTTTGTTAGTTTATTTCTGTATATACATATACCCAGCAAAAACTTGTCAATGTTATACCAAAACTTAACTAATACTTACTGCATTACTAATAAGCACATTTATAATGACTTGCATATAATTGCATATTTTTAAATTTTGTCTCCAATGTCATCGCCTATTAGTAAGAAAGCAAGAGCGAATTTATTCACTTTTAACTAAACTTTTTTAATGTAAGTTTTTGCTGCGTTTGTTTAGATAGAGAGAGAGAAAGAGAGAAGCAGTTGTTTACTTTTGTTTTGGCAGCTGAATTGTATAGACATTGAATTTTCAAAAGTGCAAAATTGTGCTTCAATTTAATTAAAATAAACAGAAATATTTTAAAAGAAATTAAATGATTTTTATTTAATAGTTTTCTCAACCATTTGATATCAAATTTAAAGAAGATTTTGAAATATATGAATTTTATAAAAAAACGTTTACTTTATATTACGGAACTCTTATCAAATTATTTAAAAATAATCAGAAAACGGTGTCTGAAATTAGTTTGATTCATTCGTGGCCTCAAAAGATGAGAAATACTTTTTTAACTCTAACGATTCAATTTGCTTGCTAAAAACTTGTATTAGAAAATATTTCAAGAACTTCTCTTAATTAGACGTATACTTAATGTTTGTAATATCAATAGATTATTAACACGTATACGTACAGGTGGCGTTAATAAAGGCATTGCAATTTTGATATATAAAAAATATACACCTGAGAAAATGATCACTTTTTTGCAAAAATTAAAAATACAAGTACTCGAAGTATTTAGAAGTAGCATTTTTTTGTTAGAACTAGGACTCAGGGGATGACCCCTACTCATGCAGTGTATTGTGTTGGGACTAGGAAAATAGGTTATAGGAGTGAGGAGAGTGGAAGTAGTGTTTGTGTACATTCGATTTAAACCTACTTACATTCCCAGTGACAGAACAACTTCTCGGGGAAACAAGTAGGGTTCTATAGTTGAAACGAAAAGTCGACTTTTTGAGTTTTTGCATTTTATGAAAAGTCGATTTTTCTTTTTTCATTTAATTTTTTTAAAAAAAGTAGACTTTTCAACTTTATTCGACTTTTCCGACTTTTCGATTTTTTGACTATTTTCGACTTCTTTTGACTTTTTCCGACTATTTTTTTACTTTTATCGAATTTATCCGACTATTTTAAATTTTTTGACTTTTTTTTCACTTTTTTAATATTTTCGACTATTTTTGACTTGTTTCTACAATTTTCGAGTTTCGACTTTTTCCGACTTTTTTCGACTTTGTACGACTTTTTTCGATTTTCTTCGATCTTTTTCGACTTATCGACTTTTATTAACAAAGTCGACTTTTCGACTTTTTTTCACAGACGATAGTCGAGTTATCGACTTTATTGGAACAAAATAGTCGACTTCGACTTTTCGATTTTTTTTTACAAAAAGTCGATTGTTCGATTATTCGAAAGTCGATTTATAGAACCCTAGGAACAAGTTCCCTAATTTCTTAAGAACACATACCATTGTAATAATAAGTGAATCAACACAGTTGGATACCCTATTGTCACCGATAAGTATCTCCTCCGTTTCTTTTACGCGGTCGAGTAGCCCAAGAATAGAATTTGAAGCGCCTTTGCATACATGAGAGTTGTATTCCATTTCAGGTTGAATGTAGGTGGTACACATAGGTAGTAAGGATGTCAGAGGGAGTGAAGTATGTCTTACACCTTTTAAGAAAACCGAGACACTTGAATGCTTCTTTTGACACTTGAAATATGTGTTTGGTTCAGCGAACATCACATTCATGATCAGAATATCAAAAGCTTCTGAATATAGATGAAGTATTATTATTTGTCGTTCGTTTGTGCTTTGAAATCGACTTTATTAGCAGGACCTAATTCAAAGATTGCCGCTAGATCTTGGTTAAGTGAGTTATTCGAGCTTTGTCTCATTGTGTAATCTTCAAAGGACTTGGCCTGTAGTTGAATGAATAAGAATGACAAATGTTGCTATAATCTGCAAAAGAGTTGATAGGGTTGGAAACTTGACATTGAAGGTCGCCACGAATGTTATTTTTGTAATCGTGAGTCACCTTAGTGTCCTCTTTGTAAGTGAGTGAGTAGACAATTGTCTGTTTATTCGTAATCTATGGGGTGACGATTCTTAGAACAAGCACCTGTTAAAATAGCTTGTCACATGGAAGTCGTTGACAAGCATGTTCGGAACTGTCCGTCCGAACAGTTGGGTAGGTGCGACACTTTGGTTTGCCTTATAAAATTGTTTAATATTTCGCAAAACTATTACTTTCTGTATGTAAAAATTATGTAGTTTTAAACTTATCAGCAACGTAAAAATATTCGTATTTAAACACGTTGCTTCTATCATGATTGCCTAATTACCTCCACAAATTACACATTACCCTCGACATTTACAATGTCATCATATAATTATAAAACTAAAATAAAACATTTGTAATATTATTAACAAAAAATTATTTTACTTATATAAATAGGGAACAATAAATTAAAATAAAATAAATGAACAACAAAGTTTCAAAACACATACAAAAACGACAAGCCAAAATTTCTATAAACAAAACGAGAAAAAAAAACAAACAACAAAAATATGCAGAAAACTAAAAATTTGTAAAACAATTGTGTTGGCCAACTACAATAAATGCCGTTGCCAAAATCTGCTTTAAAATTTATTCAGTTGTATTGTTTAAACAATTGTACACTAGGAAGAGTGTTTACAGGATGAGAGCAAAATAAACTCATACTACAGATTCTAAATAAAACAGGATTGTTTGTACTTGCATGTGTCTACGTGTCTATTACACGTACAATAGGAAAATAGGATAAAAACAAAAATATTTGCATATGTATGTATAAAGCATGATCCTGGTAAAATTGTTTAAAAAGTTTTTATGCTCAAACTTCTTTCTTATACAAAATCTACTTGTAAGGAGAGTACATAGAAAAAATCTTAATGCTTCTTTTGTTGTCAAACAATTGGAGTAATCATCGTTCTTAAGTCAGATCATTTTGTATGGCAGAATCATTGTGTTTATCTTCTTATTATTCTTTTCTTGTTTTAATACCCTTCACTATCGTTAGTGATACACAGAGAAAACAGATTCGTTGTGATAACCGAATTTGTTTCCAATCGAATTCAGTCGGTTCTAACAACTATCCCAAAATTCGATTGTAATTATTGTATAATTCGGTTAGTATTACTGAATATATCTTGTACACAAAAATTTTTAATTATTATTCGGTAATCTGGATTGAAATTATTGGTATTAGTAACTGAAATATTATTTATAGAAAAACAATTTGTGGATTATGTGTATTTGAAAATATATTTATTTTGTGTAAAGTATTTACAATAAAATATAAATATGTATAAACTTACAAAACGTATAAATATAAAATAACTTCTCCCCTTTTGCTTTGAGATTTTCATGGTAATAAACAGGGATTTTGCTCTTGATTCTGCTCAACATTTTCAAAGGAACACTATCTTTCCACGCCTTTCCGCTGCTGTAAAATTATTAAAAATTATAGAAAGATAACACAAAATAGATTATAAGATATAAAATACACCAAACATTACCTTTTTTTATCCAAATTTCTGCATTAATTTATCCTCAAATGTAATTAGGTTTTTTTATATTATAAATTCGTTTTATTTTATTTATTTTTGTATACGTCAACTAAAATTTCCAATTAATCGGTTGTGAACATGGAATTTGGTTCCTTTAACCGTAATTAAATTTTAAATAATTACTTCAATTGATAATTGGTTGCAGTGCTCAATATTTTTTACTTTCTACTGTTTTTCGGTTGTAGCGACTAATATTTGATGTTCTTACGTTTTAATCCTAAATAAAAGTCGGCTGCATTTACTGAATTGCTAAATGAATTTAATAACCGATACAATTCAGTTCAAATTATTGATTTAGAAATTGTTAAAACCACAATTCGATTAGTATTGTTGTTTTTTAATACTGAATATAGAAAATCATTTAAGTATACAGTTTTTCAATAACAGCGATACAATTTTAATTAGTTTAACTAAATATTTATCATAGTAACCGATTTCCCATCGATCAGTTTTCTGTGTGTAATATAGGTTATATATATAGGTTTATAATTTTATGTGTAACACTAAGAAGTATTTATCTGAGACCTAACAAAATACTTGTATGTATGATCCTTATATTCTGAGTCGATATATCTATGTCCATCTATCTGTTGGTTTGTCTGCATTAAACATGCTTACATTAAAACTAATTTTTTACCAGATTTATATCCGAACATTAATAAATACATTTGAATATGACTGAATCGCCAGACATTGTCTATTATGTTGCTTTTTAGGACTTTTCGACTTCCGGAAATGACCTATTTTTTGTTATGCTCTTTTGTTTGTTTGAAGTCTATAGACTGCTAAACGGTTGGAACTATTTTCTTGAAATTTTAATAATACCTTCCTGTATATCTGGAAGGAACTAAAAGCTTTCTTTTATTTTAAAATTTCAAGTAGGCGAGCTGCCACGCCTACTTATTTAATAGCTATTAAAAGTCAAATATCTGGGAAACTGGTACAATTGGAGTTCTCAAATTTTGCACTTATAGCATTGACATCCATAAGAATATTTTTGGGCAAAATGACTATAGTGGGCGTGGCACCTTCCATATTATTAAGAAAATATTAAATCAGTATATCTCGAAAAATGTAACAGTTAGAGCAATCAAATTTGGTCGGAGCCACATAAGTCTCAATATGATTAGTCAGAATAAAAAGTGAGCGGACTAGCAGAAGGGGACGTGGCACCTCCCATATTAATAAAATACACAAATTCGTTTATCATTGAAACTATTAGAGTTAAGAGCTTTAAAATTTTGCACGAAAACTTTAGCATCCATGTTAATATTTTGGGAATTAATTTGGCGTACTGCCAATAGGGGGAGCGGCACATCCCATATGAATTAAATACAACAAAATATTTTATCTATGAAACTAATAGAACTAGATTCCTAAAGTTTTGCAAAAAGGACTTTCATATTCATTTGAACATTTTGGGGGAAAAAAGCTGACTTTCATCAAGGGGTGGCTTGGAATCCCCATATGATTTATATAGAAAAGTGTGTATATAATTCATAAAGTTTTTCAAATTTTACACGAAGAACTTTGACATTCATATAGACATTTAGAGAAAAATTGGCGGACTTTCAATTAGGGGATTGGCCCCTTCCATATGAATTAAATTCGAAAAAATTGACGAGTGGCATCTCTCATGTTTAAGTGGGTTTTTTTGCTTTTAGGGTAGCAAAGCACACTGGGTATAGCTACTATTCTATATTTACAACAGTAAAATTTGTATGTAAAAATTTCAGACTGCCTTGTAAAAAATGTATATTTTTTCTGGAATTCTTGCGTAATTTTCTGAGAATCCATCAAAAATAATTGAATGGTATAGGGTATAAAAATGCAGTCAAATGCTGCTAACCATTTCTAGTTCTCTCTCTCGCATTCTCTCTATAAATGTATGTTTGTATATAAACTGAATTACTTAAACGACTAGAACTAACGACAATAATGATGACGACTACATCGCTTACAGGTCTTTTGGCAAAGTCAGGGATTTTCTTTAGTTTTGTCCTTTTTTTCGAAACGACATAAAAAAAATGAAAAACAAACAGCATCACAATATGAACTACATATTGGCTTTTGAGTGCCAAACAAATTGCAGTTTAAAGCCGTATATAGACAGAAGCAGCCAAATAAAAGACAAAGGGAGAGGAAAAATAGAAGAGAAAAAAAAAACATACTCCATGAAAGGTAGATTTGGCAACGATGTCTATATA
The DNA here is from genome assembly GCF_022045245.1 of Lucilia cuprina. Classification (NCBI taxonomy): domain Eukaryota; kingdom Metazoa; phylum Arthropoda; class Insecta; order Diptera; family Calliphoridae; genus Lucilia; species Lucilia cuprina. The sequence goes on from NC_060950.1 coordinate 6,842,139, forward strand.
AACAATAAACATCAAGAAAGAACTTGTTTGTATGAGTGGTTTACACACCCATTTATGTATGTATGTAGTATATCCCTACAACCTAAACCATGTAAACTCTAAGTATGGCCAGAGATTCAGGGTTTTTGGTTGTACTTTTTTTTTAATTTTTATCTTTTTTTTTGTTTGTTTTCTTGTATTGGTTTATGGCGCATACATTGTTGTTAAAGTAAATATCTGTATATATTTTAAAATAGATTTACTTATGGCAAACAGAATTTCATAAAAAATATATAAATCTATAGATTTAAGCCAAAAAATTCAAAAAAACTTAAAGGGAGTATGAAAAAAAACTAATTTAGTATGACGGTAAATTTTCAATGTTTGATTGTGTGTGTGTTTTTTTTAGATATTTGTATGAATATTGTAATTTGTCGACGCCATTTAGTCTAGATATGGGTGAAATGACCTTTAGTGGTTTATTAGATTGTAAATAGTATATGTATGTGTGTTAAATGTAATTTCAAACTTTGATTTAAGTTAAGGACTGTTATTTGGTTAGATTTAAATCAATGGAAATCAAGCATATATGTAATTAGAAAATACATATATGTATATACGTATGTTTAGTTTTATACCCTTCACCTTCGTAGCAGAGTAGGAGCAGCTCTAGTGTGTTGTTATTGGCTAGAAGCATGAAATTAAGTATGTTGAACCTGACTTAAGTAAGAAGCCATATAAAGGAACTTTTTGGTACTATTTAATTATTCGAAAGTAATTTTTTAAATTTTCTATAGAATCGAACATATAAATATGAAATTAAGTACTTAAAGTCGGATTTAGCTGAGAACCCATAGAAGAGAACTTTTGGGTTCTTTTTGTGCTTTTTCGTTTCTCAGAATGTACTTTTTGAGTTTCTATAATTTTAAATCTAGAAACATGAAATTAAGCATGATGTAAAAGAGGATTTTTGCTTCTGAATTCTTTTTTTAACACTCCATAGTGAAGGGTATATAAGATACAGCATAGTAGAATAAAGAACTCTTACTTGTTAGTTTCTATATTCAAAAAGTTACATTTGGAAAATACAATTGGAATGATGAAATAGTGGAATCAATTTTTCATTTGTGGATAGTTCTAATAAAAAGAGCATTTCCCCATTTTTCGAAGTTTACAAAATAGTCCATGTTTGAATCATAAAAGTAACAAAAATACAGTTTTCTCCGTTTTACACCCAAATAGGACTGAAACAGGTGTCTCATAATTTGAAGGATGTGTAATTTTGAAGAAGAATATTTACAAAAAAATTATTATGTTTATTAGTTAAAAAGTTATAAATGACCCAAAGAGGTACTTTTTGACACATTTTCAACTCTTATAGGTTTGGATTCCGAAAAAGTACCAGACACCTATCAGTTATTTTAAAGATAAGAATTAGATACAATTTAATTTTTTCTTGTATCACTAACATTTAATAAGATAATAAAGAAAACCTTTTTTACCTACAAATAACCAAAAATCCCTCCTTAGCGGATCTACATATCCCAAAAAGACATCAACTTTCAAAATTTCATGTTTCTAGGATTAGCGATGATGAATCAGTCAGAACGATATGTAGTAGTTGCAAGTAGTAAGTTTTTGCTAGGAAATTTCCTTTACAAATGAAGATAGTTTTAAAGGTTCCGTTTTTGAAAATTTCTTAATAATTTTCTTATTTTTTTTAAAATTTTAACAGTTTACTTTTCTTTTCTTACTTTAATCTTTAAAATACTTTCCACTACTGTTTATGTGAAATCCTTAATGTTTTCCACTGTCAACTGATAAATTATAGCAATCAGACAAATGGTGGTACATAATTTATTTTGATCATTATTTTTCATCTGTTTTGCGACACAATTTCTTTCTCGTTACGTTTTATTTTTTTTGGTTTTTCATTTCGATTATTGAGCGTCGTCTGTGCGTTTCGTTTGTTACCTTTTTTTTTTTATTAGATGTTAAACGTGCAATAAATTGATTGCTGGCCAATAAAACATTTTGACGGGCAATTCGTAATAATGTCGCACACCTACATCTTAATGTTTTGCAGCCACATATAAATACAATTTTTTGGCTAAAATATAATAAAAAATGAGTAAATGTGTTTTGTTCGGCAATGTCGAATTGAAAATCCTTTCGGTATAATTTATCATAATTTATTGATTTATTGAACTATTTCATTATTTTTCGTTATTAATCAATTAAATCGTCTTGGCTTTCTGAAGGATTTTATATATTTAATACATATGGGAGGTGCCACTCCCACAAGTAACTCTTCTAGTAGTTGTTGGTATTCAAATATAAGAGATTTAAAGCTTAGTGAGAAGTGATCAGCACTCTATTGCAATTATAATTCTGTTCTTTCTCTTACAAACAATTAAAAGGCTGAAGCTGTTTTAGTTTTTCAGATACTCCAATTTTAATATTAACTTCACAAAGGAGTTGCCACGCCCACTGTTGCTAGTATATCAAGAAGAAAACTGTGCAAATTTGGTGACTCTAACTTTTATAATTTTGCAGATATGCAAATTTTATTGGGAAAGATTCCATGCCCACTATTAGTAGTTGACCATCGCCAGAACCTAAAGCATATTAAGCCTTTTTAAAAGATGCATAATTTTCTAAAGACCGAAAATTCAAAAGATATATCCTTAATTGTAAATCTATCACTATTAGGTTAAAGATTATTGCTATTTTAACTGTAAGTGGACTGTAATATTCAAACGCATTGACTTTTTGTTGGGGGATTTACTGATAGACGGAAGGACAGATACACCCAGTCTTCTCAATTTGTACATTGACACTTTGTCGAATGGATGGAAGGACGGACACACGGACACGTTTAATATATAAGTGTTTAAAAGTAAGTGGACTGTAATATAAAAACGCAATGACTTTTTGTTAAACTGCTGGGGATATACAGATGGACGGAAGGACAGCCAGACAGACACGTGCAGTCGTCTTAATTTTTACAAAAAATAACTCTGATGCGAGGAGTCTAAAATGTTGTAGATTTAACATTTTGCAACATTACTAACATCAACCAACAACATATAATACTCTCCAATAATAATAGCGTTATGGAATCTAAAAAAATTTATATTTTCTTGTGAAAATAAAGAAGAGGGCGGTGGCTGTAAACTACAAATAAAAGCCACTAACTATGTTATCCTTTCATTTTTCAACATTGTAAAAAAACACACAATAAATAACATGACACAATCTCAGGACACATTATTTCGAAAAATATCGAGAGCAAAGTAAGAAAATACAAAAAAAAAACATTAAGAAATAAAATGGTATTCAGTATGAAATACATTGAAATCGATTTAAAATGCATAAAAAAAAGAAAAATAATATTACAAATATAACCACCTTAATATCTATTGAAAATTGCCAAGAAAAACGACATCAATTTTGAGAACAAGGATGGAAAAAATGGAGGAAAACATGTTGTTACAATGGAAATTATGTTTGAATAAAATCGAAGCTGTTCTTTTTGTTCCAGAAGATTTTAAATGGTGGGTTTTTTTTGTTAGCTCTTTTTGTTTGTTTAAATATTTTAACAAAATTGTTTTTGTTGGCATTTTCGGGTTAAGAGTGAACAGTGTCGGACAAAATGGTTGGAAAAATGTAATGAGGATTCCTTAATCGTGTAGCTAAATCGGTTATAATCAATTTTAGAAGTGATTATAGTTGCTACTTCATTCAGGTGATCGTGGGTTTTAATTTCAGACATATTTAATTTATTGCATACAGCTCAAAATTTTATTTTTAAATTTACTTAATATTTTTAGATAAAATACCTCGTTCGTATAGAATCGATCGAAATTTTAATAGGCTTTATAAAATATTTTAAATTACATTATGTGTACATTCAAAAACATTTGCTCACCAGTGTAATATTTATTTAAACGATTCTGTCAGCCCATTCGATTTGTTATTTCGCGTTTTCGTAATATTGTAATAATATTTATAATGGCCTCATCTTTTCAAGTTGGCAATACAAAGGATATCATTGATATAGAATTTTCATTTAAATGTGTATTGCTTTACGTATTTCATGTAAATGCCTTTTGTGTAATTTGAGTGTTTGCATATGAACCTGCAGTATTTGGCAGCTGTCCTATTCATCCCTTTTTTACAAATACAAAAACTGAATTAGCTAAGAACAAACCTAAAATATATAGATAGATAGTTAGATAGATAGATAGATAGTTAGATAGATTGATAGATAGATGGATAGATATAGATAGATAGATAGATAGATAGATAGATAGATAGATAGATAGATAGATAGATAGATAGATAGATAGATAGATAGATAGAT
>NC_060950.1:6846583-6853278 GCF_022045245.1 Lucilia cuprina
ATAGTCTAGTCTATAGTCTAGTCTATAGTCTAGTCTATAGTCTAGTCTATAGTCTAGTCTATAGTCTAGTCTATAGTCTAGTCTATAGTCTAGTCTGTAGTCTTGTCTTTAATAAAGTATGTTTTATTTTCTATAGTTAAAGTCTATAGCACAGTTTGGAGTCATCTATGGGTTAAGTAAAATTTCACGAGTGTTATCAAAAGTTTTGATAGTGAACAAAATGAGACAGTTTTCCTTATTCTTTACAAATACATTCGTAAATTTTCACATCAAATTATGCATTCTGCATTCTTATTGAAAACAGCACGATACAATAAAAATACATAGAACTTTTGGATATGAATTCCAACTTTTTTGCAAAGTATACCTACCCTGTAGATCGAAGTATATGTATCTAACAAATTGCAGAACATAACTACATAGTCAAATCGACTTTTGAATGTGAATTACTACAGGGAATAAAAAGGATATAGCACTTAATTGTTGCTGAATGTTTCTAAAATAAGAAAAATTTAAATCGAATTTATCATTGAGCGTAATAGAAATGACATCTTCTTCTTGTCTAAAAAGAAACAATTCCCAGCTTGTTTCGTTCATTTTCTTTGTATTTATTCAAATGTTCTTTAATTTGCATATTCAATGATTATCACAGTTTAAGTCAATTATTTTTAACACTGAAAAGATATAGGGAACAAAAAATACTAAAGTTGAGAAATAAAAATAAAATAATAGAATCGAATTTTTAATGACTTTTAATATTTATCAGCTTCTTTTAAAATCACTTTAATTTTGTTTCATTATCGTCATTATGTTCAAATACACAATGATAGAGGAACAACATATTATTTAAATATTTGTTTAAAGTTGTAATAAAGTTAGTTTTAATCAAATAGCTTTAGGGAATTTTTAAGGAATATACTTTACAGATGAGAAACCTTAAATAAGATAAAAATTATGCCAACTCACTTTTAATAAACGCCCAAATGTTAATAACGAAAAATTGAATGAGAATAAGGCCGCGAGCATTTAAAACAAAAATGTAAACTGTTGGGAATACAAACAAGTTGAAGCCGATATATTAAGGGTATTCACAATAAAAGTAAAATTAAGGCATGAGTTTTTGTTTCGTGGTATAACTATAGAGTAGAATATAAACTAAACTATAGACTAGACTATAGACTAGACTATATACTAGATTGTGGACTATACTATACACTAGATTATAGACTAGACTATAGACTAGACTATAGACTAGACTATAGACTAGACTATATACTAGACAATAGACTAAACTATATACTAGACTACAGACTAGACTATAGACTAGACTATAGACTAGACTATAGACTAGACTATAGACTAGACTATAGACTAGACTATAGACTAGACTATAGACTAGACTATAGACTAGACTATAGACTAGACTATAGACTAGACTATAGACTAGACTATAGACTAGACTATAGACTAGACTATAGACTAGACTATAGACTAGACTATAGACTAGACTATAGACTAGACTATAGACTAGACTATAGATTAGAAAAAATTACATTATAGTCTACTCGGTCACATTAAAATGATATTATACAACAGTGAGTATCCCTATTATAAAAAAATATTTTACACTCTTTGTAACTGTGGCGATAACCATCCTGTATGTAATACACATTGTATTGCCAATACTTGTTATTTGCCTTTCATTGCTGAAATTCTTTACAAATTTACAGTAATAACAATAAATGTTTACTTGGCTAATAATAACCAAAGAGAATATGAAGAAACAACTCACAAATGAATGAATGAATCAATATTTTTACTAAATGCCATAAACCTAAAACACATACTCCCAAATAACCATTTTATTTCCTGTATATTCTACTTCTGTTTCCTTCCATTTTGTTGGTTTCTTTTTAACACACAAAACCGATATCATCTTTTGTGGACTTTTGTTTTAGTATCTATACCCTTAACATATATATTTTAACTAAAGACGGTTTTAAAAAATTAACAGTTTTCTTTCTTTTTTTCTCTTCTGATCGCATTAAGTAGATGTGTATATGTGAGGCAGTTTTTCTTTTATATTTTTGTAAGTGTAAATGTATTTCTCTACAAATTATTTTTTTTCCTGTTCCTTTTTCCATATTGGTTTTTCTGAGGATAACTAGTTCAATATGAAAACGGTTAAAAATTTTTCTATTTATTTTTTTAATTATTTTTTTGTAGGTTAAAACAACAACTGACGACGTAGTCTTCTGCCACATTTTAATTTTGTACTACTTGACATGAGTTAACAACTTTGGTTTGCTATAGCTTCTGTGATAACATTGAAAAGTAATAAGTTTTTTCATTACTTATTCATTTACATTTTAAGTCAATATTAAAAACAACGATGATGTCATAGGCGTCTAGCTTACAAATAAGTAGTATTAATACGTACATAACTTGGTTTGTGAAAACTTGGAGGTGATGATTGCATATTCCATTACAATTACATTTGAAATAATTGTAATTTAAGCTTTACCAATTACAATTACTTTTAATTGTAATTGAAGTTTTAACAATTACACTCATTTTTAATTGTAATATAAGGTTTTCAAATTACAATTACTTGTTGTGAATTCAATTACAATTGTAATTGGCAAAACTTTAATTGCAATTTGCAAGTAATTGTATAAGTTTATTGGTCAATTACAAATTACAAATATGTAATTGTAATTGGAAAAACATCAATTTGTAATTGTGAATTACTTTGTGTAATTATTACAACCCATGCCTGTTCTATTCTGTAGTTCGTTAGTCCTTTAACGTAACCTCGGCAACACAGCTTTTTAGGCATTGGAATTAATTTAATGGTATAGGTACAAATTAGTTACTCCGGTTAGTAATGTAGGTTCTAAATAAGTCAACATTGCTTGTTCATAACATTTCATACTTTTCTTCACTAGACTATGGTTATAATAACCATAAATAAAGTGTGAAACGGTATTATATAGACAACAGAAAAATTAAACTCGAGAAAAGTTATTTTTTCAATATTATATAGAACCTTAAAAAATTGGACAATATTGAAAGAATAGAAATCCTCCATATAATTCCTATACTGTTATTAATCTCCAGTGTAAAACAAAATTTTACAATTTTTTTTGCTGAGTGTATTCAAGGTATGACATATAGCTAAGGGAGAATGGAAAAAAGCTAATAGCCAAAAACATAAGTTCATAAAATTTGCACCAGTGAGTTTTATGTCCCAGTTATGCAAGTTGTTTCTTTTTTATTGTTTTCAGCTTATTTTTTTTTCAAACGTTTTGTTTTTATTATTTTACTCATGCTTTATGTTTTTTATTTCAAATAACAATTTTGAATTTTATTAAAATGTTTATTACATTTCAATTGATTACTTCGGCATGTATACATATATTTTCAGGTCAGTAATGAAATGTTCATAGAGTCTGTTCGGTGGGTGATTTTGTAACCTTGTTTTTTCATTCCGCTATCAATGTTATCGCAGCTATTTCTTTTCTTTTGCACGAATAGACAAGAAAAATTAAATTTATGTAATTTTCATTAAATGTTTATGGCATTCTGTCTGCTGAATTCTAATTTAAATTAGTTAAGGGTATTTCAATAAATAACAAAAAATTTTATCAAAAAGGTGTCATTTGTTATTGCTTTTAATTTATTTTCAAAAATATTTAATTTTCTAAAAATTTAAACAATTACATGAAACTATTTATCAAATCGAAACAATGCATACAAGTTTCTAATTATAAGTTATACTTAAATATATACATAGGTTACAAAAATTTACCAACCAAAAACCAAATAAAAAACCACTTACAAGTATCTAGATGTAAATACATACGTATATATAAAGGTACATGTAGGTAATTGCAAAAGTTATAGCCCCGTTAAGAAGCTTTAAAAATATTTAACTTAAATTAAGTGAAATTTATTGCCCTCATAAATGTTACACTTTGCATACTGTGCTCAAATTCATATAAAAATAATACGAAAAAAATGTATACAATCCCAAAAAAAAATTATATAAATAATGACAATTTTGATAATGTGAATTTTCAAGCATAAAACATTATTTTATATGTTGAGTAGGAGTGTGTTTGTTTTTTTTATCAAAACAAACCACTAGAGAAAAATGACACTAGAGACCAATTTACATAACGAAATGTGTAACTAAATGTATGGTTTTATATGAGTGTTTTTTTGTATACAAAATACACAATATGCATTAAAAATATAACTGTACATACATATTTGTTTGTGTGTGTGTATGTAACACGCAAAACATAAAAACGTATAAAAATATTTGCGCTGCATGTGTATGTAGTGTGAAATTGTAAAAACCATACAAAGCCAACTAAATTTGAAACAAATAGAGTTAGACAAGTTGGTCATGAATATTTAAGTTATGATTCAGTTTCCAGAAATGTCTATAAAATAATAAATTGTAAGCTATAATCTAGTCTAAAGTCCAGGTTATATCCTAGTGTATAGTATATTCTACAGCCTAGTCTATAATCTAGTCTATTGTCTTCTCTCTAGTCTAGTCTATAGTGTAGTCTATAGTCCAATCTATAGTCTAGTCTATAGTCTAGTCTATAGTCTAGTCTATAGTCTAGTCTATAGTCTAGTCTATAGTCTAGTCTATAGTCTAGTCTATAGTCTAGTCTATAGTCTAGTCTATAGTCTAGTCTATAGTCTAGTTTATAGTCTAGTCTATAGTCTAGTCTATAGTCTAGTTTATAGTCTAGTCTATAGTCTAGTCTATAGTCTAGTCTATAGTCTAGTCTACAGTCTAGTCTACATTCTTGTCTATAAACAGTTGTACAGACTCTAACTTTGATTCTGGCTACAAGCAACATAACAAAATTTGTTCACTTCTCAAATTTTAATACGAATTTTTAAAGTAAAAAAAAACAACTATTCAGCAATGTTTAGTGATGATGACGTTGGCAACTGTTTTTGGTACAAAATGATGGTTAGAGAAAAAAGTCAAGTATGCAAAACTAACCTAACAATTCGAATGAACCTTTTCATTTAGACGTTTGTTCCTAGTTAAAGTAAGCTGCACTATTTGTTCTATTTTTTGTCAACTCCATGGTATATGACGAACATATTGTGCAGATGCTTAAGCTTTTATGCGAAATATTAGTATTTTTTCTTTAATACTCTCTTCTTCTTTCTTCTTTTGAAATTTGTTTTTCGAAATAATAATTCACGCCTTTTTAATTATATGTGTGTATGTATGTTTTTTAAAAGTATGAATAAGAGTCTGTGTTTTTTTTAGTTTTGTGCCCTTTGCTGACACTGCATATATTTTTGTGTACATATTTAGTTTCGTATATACATAAATACGTACTTTTGTATGAGAGAAACAGAATTGTGGCTGAGAACTAAAGGAATTTTCAATTTAGTGTATCCTACACAATGGCGACAACAATGGTGTAATGTTTGTTCCTTTTTTACTTAAAATTCTATTCTGGTTTAACTAGAAACTTGTTTGGTAGTTTTCATTCATTTCGTTTGCTTTTGTTTTATGTTTGAATGTAGAGAAATAGTAGTATTTTTTTCCGTATGGGTAGTTTTTAATGAAAAAGTATACAAGAAATGATAATAAGTACATTAACATACATATGTATGTATATGTGTATGGCTGTAACTACAATTAATGCTACATATCAACCAATCAGTAAATACAGTCTCGGAACTGTACAGTGGACTTCCTTACCTTAAACTTATTAATTTTAAATTATTTTATTGAGCTTATGAGAAATGTATATATATTTTTTAAACTTATAAAGAATATTCATTTTAACATCAATATCTAAATATTAAATAAAAATTGCTGTATGGTCTTCATATATGTAGCTCAGTTTCATTAATAATGTATTTTTTATAATATTGTTCTTAAACAAACTAATCATAATTTTATTCACTGTTTCAGCGATTATTCTTTGTTTAATTTCTATGAAAAAGCCAAAAAAGGACGTGTAGTTTAATTGTATTTATCTCTCGTTTTTACCATATACTAGTATCGTGTCATTCTTATATTCCTGCAATGAGAATGTTCTATATGAATGTATTTTAGTTTTGATTTCAGCTTATATGATAAAAACGGATCCATACAAATATATTAAATATCTGTATGTATAAACTTGTAGTTGAGTTTGTTGGTTTAACTACGGCTATTTTTTTTTCTTTTTCATTTTTATATGTACATATTTTCTATCATGTTGTTTTTATAAATTTTGCATACTTATAATGTAAATGACAACGTTCGTTTATAAAAGATCCCTAAAGCGAATCTACACTCGAACTACACATTTACACATATAAATATATAAACCGTAAAACACATACAATTATGCATAACAAATATATACATATTTATATACATACATAATTGAGGACGGAAATTAGTTAAATTCTTTTTCGGAAGATTATAAAGTAAACTATGAACAAGATTATATATAGATTAGGATAAAGACTATACTATAGACTAGGTTAAACACTAGACTTTAGACTGTACTATGGAATAGACTATAGAATATACTATGGAGTAGATCATAGACTAGCCTATAGACTAGAGTATAGACTAGACTATAGACTAGACTATAGACTAGACTATAGACTAGACTATAGACTAGACTATAGACTAGACTATAGACTAGACT
>NC_060950.1:6853378-6855692 GCF_022045245.1 Lucilia cuprina
AACTGAACTAGAACTGAACTAGAACTGAACTAGAACTGAACTAGAACTGAACTAGAACTGAACTAGAACTGAACTAAAACTGAACTAGAACTGAACTAGAGCTGAACTGTATTCAAAATTCCTTCTTGCTTGAATTTTCACTATAACTTTTTTGCCTCCCAAAGTTGGGTGTGAGTATAAATAAAAGATTTTCATCATAATGTCAACAATGTTGCTACAAATCTCATTTATATATCAGCATGTTCTCGCACGACATTGTCATTGTTTTAGTAACTCTTGAGAGCGTGTGTAAATGTCACTGTCTCACCAAATGTTTTTATTGTGTCAATTTTTCCCTGAGCATTCCCTCAATCCTGTTGTACACTTGTATTAGATTTTGTTTGTGGGCTGTGGCATTGAAAGCGTTAATGCCTGCGGAACTAATATGTAACAAGACACAAAATCGCGTTGAAAAAAAACATTGCCTTGCTCTTCTTCGTTATTTTTATCCGTTTTATTTTAATTCGTTTTTTTCTTTCCACTTTTGCTGGCATTTTATCAGTGTTTTTCTAATTTATTTTATTTGACTTTGAGTAATACGCTAAAAAAAGTTTAAGGCTTTCTTAATGTTCTTCCAGGATATTCAGTTTCTTTGTTAACATTGTTATTGTTATGTGTATGTGCTAGTTTTTTTTTTCATTTCCTATTTGTTTATATGTGTGAGTGTATTGATTAAATCGTACAGTGTTGTTGATTTTACACTGTAGTTCTTCGAGTAATTTTTACACAAAACAGAAACGGCTTCAGTACGGATATGGAGCTGTAGTGGAAAGAAGTTTGTTCATAACATTTACTGTAAAAAGTTTTTGTTATCATTGTAACAAAAACAAAATTTTTAAATTTATTAAGCAAATACACAAAAAGAAGTGTATTGTTGTCTTAAAGTAGTATATTTATTATTCAAGTGTTGTGTGTCTGTTTATTTGGCTGCTGGCAATGATATTTTTATAGTATATCGAATTTTCATTATAATGAATTTATTTAAATTGTTTTACATTTTCTTATCAAGTTTAGTTATTTTAAATTGTTACAGAATGTATGTATGTCACTATAAATGAAATGAAGAAAGGAACATCTATTTGTATTTAAATTTTAAACAGAAAAGTAACAAATTATTAAGAAGCTCAATAAAAGCGAAAAATAGCAATAACTTTTAAGAAATATATATGTATCTAGATAGACCCATCTCATTTTCTTATTAGTTTTAAATTTTCCAGAATGTTCACTCTTTAGCAACATTCATTTAATCAACTTTTGACCTAATTTCAAACATTTTAATTAAATTACATTAGCAAACAACTTTTATTCATGGGCCAAAATGAACCCAATCAATAGAGCAATGATAAATAACAAATTTGTCATCATATTTTCTTTACATAATACATTAGATTTTCAAAAAGAAAACAACAAAAACTTCATATTAAAATAGAAAGATTTTTGCCTGAATAAACGAACTGGAAAATAAATGCAGTGAACTAGAAAATAAATCAACAAAAAAAGAAAAACAATAAGTACTTAGTATATACGAAATTTTACCAGCCAGCAACCAGCAATAAACCTGCAGCCAAATACAATCTATATTTGTTTGCTTCTCAGCTATAAAACAATTTTCCATTATAAATATTTGTAATTAGAATTTATTTAAATTTTATTTAGAAAATTTAAATTTTATTTAGAAAATTTACTTAAACTAATTAAAAGCAATTTCATGAACGATTTCTTTCTTATTCTTTAAAAAAGAATTAAAGACAATAGAAAATCTCTAGGAAATAATTTGCTATTGTTGTGTTTTTCTTTATTGAAATGAACATGACATTTTCATTACATTGAGCTTTTGTCACAGCAACTTTTGTTAGTATTTTCGTAGCTCGTTTAGCCTTCGAGCAGATCTTTTTTAAAAAAGTGAATATTGAATTTTAGTCTTGTTGCTATTTTTTATGCTTATGCTTTAAATACGAAGGTGGATAGGCGGTTTTGGCATACTGAATTGAAAAGAACTCTAACTGTTTTGTATTTTGATCCTAGCTATTTATATATACACTAGATTTTTCAGACTAGGCAAAGTGTAGACTATAGCCTAACCTGTAGATTAAACTGTATACTATACAAAAATGTAGTCTATAGTCTAGTTTATGGTCTAGTCAATAGTATAGTCAATAGTCTAGTATATAGTCTAGTCTATAGTCTAGTCTATAGTCTAGTCTATAGTCTAGTCTATAGTCTATAGTCTAGTCTATAGTCTAGTCTATAGTCTAGTCTATACTCTAGTCTATAG
>NC_060950.1:6855792-6860623 GCF_022045245.1 Lucilia cuprina
TTCTAGTTCAGTTCTAGTTCAGTTCTAGTTCAGTTCTAGTTCAGTTCTAGTTCAGTTCTAGTTCAGTTCTAGTTCAGTTCTAGTTCAGTTCTGGTTCAGTTCTAGTTCTTATAACTATAGTACTTAGCGTAGGGTATACAGAAACAATGAAAAACCTTGTACGACACAAATGTTTTCTATTGACAACAATGAATAGCGGTAGCAAGTATAACGACAACAATAGCTAGAAAGCAGCAATAACTGATAATATTTAATGGATGCTTCAAAGCAAACGTAAATACGCGCACACCTATAATATTAAAAAAAAATGCCACAAAGTTTTATTTATCATAAGACAAGCGAAATAAAAAACGGTAAAAACATCCTAAAATAATGCTTAGTAAAAGATGGTAAACCATACCCAAACCAAAATGATAGCGAAGAAAAGCTAAAGAAGACACAAGCGATAAAGACATTAAAATATTAATGTTGAACATAAATCAACACAATGAACATGAAGAAGCATTGTCACTAGACAATACATATGCATGTTAGTATGTATATATGAATTATATACATATATACATTTTACATTGTAAAGAAGTTTTCCTAATTCTAATGCTAAGATTGAAATAAGTATTGTATTCTATTGACGCAGTCTTTTTAAAGCTCAGGTAGCATTTTTGAGAAACTTAAAACTTAACATAAGTTGTTGTCATGTATATACGGATACAGATCATTATATTAAACACTGCAAAATTAAAAATTGTAATCATACTTATCAAAAATTCAATAAAGGAACCTTGTTTCCCAGTTTCGCTTAATCTTATATTAGCAAATAAGATATCCTTTTTAAGGCTCATATCTTACAAACCATTCGAAATTTTGATTTAATCTCTGAACTTTGGCTTCATTTATAAAGAACAACAATCGTAAACACATAAATAAAAAATTGAATCTTCAGTTGTTCATTAGAAATGAAAATTAATGTTTGGAAATTGCACTGCTGTAATTGACGACATCAGTACGTATAAGTGCTATTGAGTTATTGATATTACAAATATTAAGTATACGCCCAATTTATAGAAAAATTTAAAAGTTTCAAAAAAATATTTTTTTTGGCTTGGCGCTTTTTAAATTGAAGATAATGTTTTTTATATGTTCACAAGTTTTGTTCATTATGACAAGATTTACAACTTCCCAGGAAAGAGCTATAGCTTGCCATGAGAGAAAGGGTTTCAAGATATGAATCTGGAAAAGTATCACTATTTTGTAAAAAATACACCGAGCACCAAATCTTTGGAGTCACATTAAAAAGTGCATGAGATTTGTCAAAACTGTGATCGTTTGTTTTTTTATCGTTTATGACGTAGTAGTGTCCACATGTGTTATTTAAGGATCTGTAGTCAATTCAAAGATCCTCAATAAAAAAAATACTTTTATGAAAAATTAAAATTAAATTTCTATATTTGTTGAATTAGTAAAAAATCAAACTGTCTCTTTTAATATATATTTTATGTGTCTAAGTAGCAGTTTCAAAAGTCAATTCTAATTTTCATTTAGTGTATTTAGTTTAAAAAAATTAACCCACAACCCTTTTATACTAAATCAAGGATGTCAAATAAAAATCAATATTTGAAATCACGCATAGATACAACGATGTTACGATTGAAAATTTTCATTTGAATTTATAGCCTTAAAAAATGTTCAATTTTCTCTTCATACTATTAACCAATTAATGCCAATACATGTAAACATTTACAAATAAACAAACAAATACAAGGACAACTAAATGCTAACATACATTTATACATGAAAAGCGTAGCACTAATATAAAGTCAAAGTTTTTCCTTTAAAAAGAATATAAAAGGACCCACTATCTATCTTAATAACGTCAGTTGAAATGTATATGACTTAAATAAAAATACAAATTAATAAAAAAAGCAATTTTTGTTTTTATAAATACATACATTCATATTTAAAATATATTTGTATAATTATATCATGAGATTAAAGATGAACTTTTAACATTTTGGTTAACGATATATGGCATTCACATATGTATGTACATAGATTCAAATATGTTAGGCAGAGGTGTATTCGTATCTATAGATTGTAATGGTTAAATGTCAATTGCTAGCCACTGAAACATGACCAAATGGTTTGTGTAACTAACTTTATTAACGAAGCGGAAACTAAAAACGACATAGACCTACGTTTCTACTCCCACCCATGTATACACACACACACACACTTTTATACGAAAATCCTGATAGTGATACAACCGAACATCCGCGGTTGAATTGACATTGGTTCTTTTTTTCTTTCAGTTTTCTCTCTAGTTTTGGTTTAAAGAAAAATGTGTGTTTTTCGTTTTTATCAATACTGACACACAAAAATTTACGAAAATATCGAAAATGAAACATGTCTATGCATGTTAGTATTCGAATATATAAAAAAGAATGAGTTAACAAATTGATAGAGTATAATAAACTCTGATATATGGGGTCATTCCACAACAAGTATCAATAACAAATCCTAATAAACTGAAATTAAAAAATATATGATGAAAAAAAGTAAAACACGATTTTTTTTTTCAAAAATTTTCCATTATGGTAACCGTGTAAGATTCAACATATAACATGAAATACTGTTTGATGATAAGAATATATAGGGATCATTAATGCATATTGGTTGATATCATATCATTGATGTTACCTTAATTATGATGTTATATGTATAATGCTGCTATTCAAAAAAGTAAAAATCCACAGATTAACGTACTTTCATAAAAATGCTGCTATATGCAACTAAAGAGCAAAATCGAATTATTCATATAATCAATAGTGGCCTTCGGCAGGTTAGTGGTTAGTGTTTTAGTCTGTTAGACCAGTTGTAGTGGATTAAATGTCCACCTGGTGCACTGGTTAAGGAGCATACAACAGGTATGGCCGATAGAGGCCTATGTGTATTTCTTCGGATTTGATATATGTATATACATCCTCTTTCTAACAAAATAACTACATATTGTCACCTAAAATGCGTTACAAATTTTACAGGAAGGACAAAAAACTAAATAAAATAAAACAAATTGGAAAGAATAATCGGGCATGGCCGACCAAATAAAACACTATAAATTGATTTGCAATCTAGAACAAATGCTAACAAACTGTTGACTAAACTATTATCTATAGTTTAAACTACAATCTATTTTAAGTATATTTTGAACTATATACTTGTTTTGTCTATAGTCTGGATCTAAGTCTGAATTGTAACCTGGTCTTAAGTATAAACTTAAAAATATAGCTTAACCTATAACTTGAACTATAGTCTAGTTTATTGTGTAGTTTATAAGCTATGCTATAGTATAGCATACAACATTCTTAAAAGCTAGCAGCAATTTCTCAGTTTCAACAAAAATTAATAAATTTATAAATTATTTTTACAAAGTTCACCTAATCCAATATTAAAAGAATTTTCATAACAATTTATGTAACCACTTTATCTCTTCGTTCTAAGGGAACTTTCAAATTTATCGAGTATCAATCATAAATGATTCTTTTATCATGTTACATTCCTTCTCTCTATAAATATTTTTTTTTGCGTTATTAAAAATTCCATACAGCTACTGTTGCAACTGTAAGATTTTATTAAAAAAAAAAGAAACTAGTTTAAAATGACGATGATGGAAGACATTACTAGGAAGAAAAAGTATGATGAATTTTCTAACAGCCAACAGTTTTTATAAAATGATTGCAAATATTTTACAATTGAATGGCATAAATTGTTTGCTTATCTTAAAAAACAGTGATTCTAAATTAAGCCATAAATACTAATATTTATATAAAAGCAAAAACAAAACTAATTTTGTAATTTAAGAGAACCAAGCAAAAAATCATAACTTCAATGACTTATAACAGCAGCATAAAGTTGAAATAGCTTTTTAATAATTAAGAATCTCTGCCTGCAAACAAAAACTTTTGCAAAAACTCACACAGAATTTATATGCAGCATTTTACCATTTCTTCGCCAATATTAAGCATCACTTCTATGCACTTTTTTTCAAAAATACACCCATCATTGCAAATTCACTTCTTTAATGTTGAATCCTAATCTTATCCCTTCATTTTACTATGACATTACAATTCGTATTTTCTTAGCAACTAAATAGTTGAGTATTTATTACGGAAAAAAAGTGTCGTTGTCTTTTCATGTGTCATAGTCTAATAGTTTTTTTCTTCTTCTGAAAGGCTTTTCATTTACCTGTCTTTCTATTAAGCAGAAAGATTTATTTTTTGTTTTAGAATTAAATTGTAAAAAGGAACAGTGTTAGAAAAGAATTATATAAAGGACACAATTGGTTGTAAAATAATGATTTTACCGTCCATTGTGTTTAAGATATTATCAAGTTGAAAAATGCTGCCATCTATATTTTTTTAAGGTTTGTTTTATAAATCATTGTCAGGATACAAAATCCCTTAAAGGTAATTAGTAGGATACAGTAAAATATAATTAAAACTGTAGTCTAGTCTAAAAAGTCTTTAAACTAGTCTATAGTATAGTCTATAGCATAGTTTATAGACTAGTCTATAGACTAATCTATAGTCTAGTCTATAGTTTCTTAAAGTCTATAGGCTAGTCTATAGTCTAGTCTATGTCTAGTCTATAGTCTAGTCTATAATATAGTCTATAGTCTAGTCTATTGTCTAGTCTATAGTCTAGTCTATCTGTAGTCTAGCCTAAAAAGTCTTTAGTCTAGTCTATAGTCTAGTCTATAGTCTAGTCTATAGTCTAGTCTATAGTCTAGTCTATAGTCTAGTCTATAGTCTAGTCTATAGTCTAGTCTATAGTC
>NC_060950.1:6860723-6866692 GCF_022045245.1 Lucilia cuprina
AGACTATAGACTAGACTATAGACTAGACTATAGACTAGACTATAGACTAGACTATAGACTGGACTATAGACTAGACTATAGACTAGACTATAGACTAGACTACAGACTGGACTAAAGACTTTTGTAGATGTATGTAGTTATTGAAAAAACCATGGATGGAAATTTATGTGTGTTCAAATATATGATAAAAAACTTAATTCCGTTTTTAAAAATTAAAAAACTTATATACATTGATGAATATAAAATATCTTATTATATTTTTTCTATTATTTCTTTTCCTCAAACCGTAATGATCGAAACCCTTTAAAACAAAAGCAAATAAATATCATGTTTATTTGTAATACTGTATTTTAATATAATTGGAATTTTCAGGATTTGTTGTAAACCCTGTCGGAATACTATATTGCAGACATATATGTATTTATTTACATGCCTAAATTAAACATACATTCATATGTATATATTCTATACATTTATCTGCATTTGTCATACGAAATAAACAAAATATATTTCAATACAAACACCCATTTATCTGTGGAAAAATACAAATATTATTAATCTTCTTTAAGACCTAGAAAATCTTTTGAAGTTTTTAACACACACACACACACATACATATTTTCGAAAGAATTTACACACAAATACATGAGTAAAAACAAACATTTAAATCTTTGGCTTCAATACTCCATCACCAGCATCAATTGCTCCCATGAGACGGGTATATGAAAAGGGGAAAATTTTACACAAATGCTGACAGTTAGACAAATAAAACAATTTCACATGTGAGTTTCATTTTCATATGTAAATTGAAACAAGTGTTTAAATGATAGTATCATCATCATACAAATAGATTTTATGCGAAATATCAAAGGGAAATGCAATAAAAGGAGTTTTATCCTTTTGTGTATTCCGATACATATTTTGAAATTAACTTTCTAGTAGAAATGTGGTAGAGAGATATTTTGCAGGGATTCTCATAATTTCGTTTAGTGACATATGAAATTATTGGCTAATTTTTTTTACTTGAAGGCAATAACTATTAAATGTAAATATATATGCATGTACTGTATGTATATATGTATGTACACATATATAATTATATTGATAATTTTTTATTAACATATGTATGTATGTTTATAAAAATATTACATTAAAAAAAAGAGTTTTTCTACTTGTATGAGTTTGATGGGGCGTGATAGATCTCTCTTGTAAACGGGACATAAAATGTTTCAAGAATAAGATATTTTCCAAAGATGGTGTGATGTTGCCATGAACACAGGATGAGAAGAAGATGATGAAAATCAAACAATTTTCAACACAGCTCAATGGTAAATAAATCATTTTGAAATTGAGCAAGTGTGCAAATATTTGCGGGTATATTCGAATCAAATACGCACACAAAAATATATATACACACACACACTGACACGCATTTCTGCATACGAGATTTCTAGTAAACGAAACTGTAAGATAGACGTTTAAAATGACAAACAAAACACACACATACATACTTAAACTCAGCATGACTATGATGACATTTAGACAGATGATATGATTTCAAAATCGGTTACTCGCAATCATTCAAAGTTATCAGCTGAAGGCAGTGTTCAAAAATATAATAACAAAATTTAAGCGAGGGTATGGGACAAAGTACTATTTAGAGAGATTTGTAAGGCGTTGAAAACGATGATTTTAAGGTGGGCTATAAACAATTGTAAATTTGTGTGTTAGTTTGCATTAAATTTACATAAGTTATGGGTGTCATCACGATTTTTGTAAATTCACAACAAACATTCTAACGAAAATACCAACAAAAAAATCAGCTGCTTATGGTTGGTGTCGTCGTATCACTGTGCTAAGTGATAAGATGCTTTTATTTTCATAAATTGAGAAATGAAATTGAAAAATCTAAAATCTCATTACATTTACATACAAATGAAATTAATTCGCTTATGCTTCTCTTTACACAATATTTTATTTTCTTTAAAAAAATATTTTTGCTTTTACCAAATATTAAAATCAATATTGAAACTGAGTAGACATAGCTTAGACCAGTCTATAGTCTAGCAAAATACTACAGACTAGACAAGATTTTAAACTAGACTATAGACAAGATTGACTAGACTAGACTATAGACTAGACTATAGACTAGACTATAGACTAGACTATAGACTAGATTATAGACTAGACTATAGACTAGACTATAGACTAGACTATAGACTAGACTATAGACTAGACTATAGACTAGACTATAGACTAGACTATAGACTAGACTATAGACTAGACTATAGACTAGACTATAGACTAGACTATAGAATAGACTATAGACTATAGACTAGACTATAGAATAGACTATAGACTATAGACTAGACTATAGACTAGACTATAGGCTAGACTATAGACTAGACTATAGACTAGACTATAGACTAGACTATAGACTACACTAAAGACTACACTATAGACTACACTATAGACTACACTATAGACTACACTATAGACTAGACTAGACTAAATTGTAAACTATTCTACAGACTGGAATATAAATTAGACTATATACTAGACTATAGACCAAACTATAAACTATTCTACAGACTAGAATACTATAATACAATAACGTTTCTTCCTGTGTACTTTAATAAGAAAACAAACTTTATTCTTAAGTAGTTACATAGCACTGCTAGCTATAAATAAATAATATACTTACGTGCATATATATGTATGTATATATATTTTATTTTAATTACAAATTTTGCCAACAACAATAATCCTTAGAAAACATAAAACTAAATCGGAAAACTATTAACAACACTTATGATAACTGTATGTTTAAAGAGTTAAATGTTTAGCCAACAGCAATATCAACAGTAAGTAATGGCAATAACAACAACATTAACAGCATCCCAGTCGTACCATGCACCAAGTATGAAGGTAACAAAGTTACAACAACTCACAACATAAACTGAAGCCTTAATCAATGTATAGGAAAAGTTTGAGCCTAATCGTTGGCAATTATTTGAGTGAAACGTGGCGTTAACTTTTACGTGAGTTAGCAAGTTTTTCCCCTTTAACTTCTGCTTCTGTATTGTGTGCACTTGTAAATTTTTCTGTCGTTAGTTTGGTTTTATTTTGTACACAGTTATATTTGAACAGGTATAAAATGAAAATGAATGTTGTAAGAACTTTTCAATGCTAACTCAGCTTAAATTGTTGAAATTATACAATAAAAGTTATGACTACACAACTAAGTAGTTCAACTATATATATAGTAGAATAGAAGTGCATACTCGTGTGTGCAGAAAGTACAGATGTGGTTGATGAAGAAGATAATGATGGTGATGATGATACGAATATGTTGTTCAGTCAGATTTTTGTATAACTGAAAAGAATGAAACTTTAAATTTTACATAACAATTTCTATATTATTTTCCACAGTTCGTCGGAGATTAATAGAATCAGAAACAAGACAGGCATTGAGGACCTAGGAGTACCCTGTACCAAAAAAAGATTTACTTTGTATAACATATCATGAGGATTTCAATATTTATAAAAGTTATGGAAAATAATGTTACAATTTAAAAGTATTAACTAATATCTCCAAGGCTCGACTCAAACAAAAAGTGATGCAAAATATGTAGATTGATACATAATGCACAGCCCTACTCTTTGTAGAGGTGTAGGGTAGGCAAATATTGAATAACTAAGTTACTCTAATGCATTGAAACATTGTGTAGGAAATGTGGTAATGTTAAATAACTTAGTTTCTGTTGTACTTTTTTCTCCAAATTATTATTTACATGTTTTAGTTTTTTACATATTTTTTCATGCATAAATGACTGCCAGCAACAAAAAAACTGAATAATCAAGCAGAAAGTGATGATAGATATAAGTTTTTCTATATAATGGTTACATTTTGGAAATTTTCAAAAGGTGACTGTATAAAAATTACTTTACTTTAAATATTAATAAATGTATGTTAACTTAGTTTTTAGTTTTCTATAACATGCAAAATGTTGGCAGAATATTAAACATTTGAATTCCTTAAATGACATTTTATGTACTTTTGTGTGTTCATTATACCGCAAATGTCAGCAACTTAAAATATTTGTCTTTTTGTTGCTGTTTTAGTCTTGTCTTAAAGTTTTAGACAAATGTAAGAATGTAAGGAATAATAAAGACCAAAATTCATATGGATACTAATGTAATTCTAATGCTTGTAGTTGTGAGTAGTTTGAATGAAAAGGCTTTAGTGGACAAGGGCTCAACTTGGTAAGACAAATATGCTTTTTAAGTTTAGAAATCTTGAATTAAACGCTATTACAGTCTGTTTTTATAAATTTTAATCGTTTCTTTATTTATTTATTTTTTTTTTGAGGGCGTATAATTAATATTAATTAGAATTTTAATTAAAAAATAACAAACATTACTCAAATTAATTTTTCAAAACACATTACATTAGTAAAAAAACGATCTATTTTAATGAAAAAAATCAAGAATACCTAAAGGGCCTTTTAGTATACTACATATTCCTCCTCTAACTTATTCCACTCTCATGCAATTGCATAAATATACTGTTAAAACTACAACTTTTTTCTTCGGGTCATATAGAAATTTTAACTCATCCTTCCGTTTCTTTCTACCGAGATGATTTACAATTTTAATAATTTTTTATGTTATTTTGTTTGCCTTTTTTAGTCTTTTGTTAAGCACTGAACTGTTTTAACTACGATGCACTTGGACTTGTATGACAAAACACTACTTTGGATGCTTAAAATAAAACAAAACTATTAAAATGTGGCCACAGTGACACTTTTTAACAAAAGTTTTTTCTCAAAGTAAACTTTCTTATATTACACTATTAGGAAAGTTTACTTTTTCTAAAGTTATAAGGATTCCCAATAAGTACGGATTTATATAAAAGAAAACTACTCCTTTAGCTTTAGCTCGAAATAAATTCGGAACTAAGTATCGTCTTAAACAACACTATCATTTGCAGAATTTGGGCTTTAATACTATATTTTATATAAAAATATGCTTCTACCTAATGGCCAGTCTTAGATTGTGTAAAAGTAGAAGCAAAAATATTGGTGCACATGTACATATATACATATACGCTTGTGAAAATGTAACATATACACAGGTAAGATTCCGTTCCCAAGAAAATCGGAAACTTATCAAACAACACATTCAGCTGCATCGCACGCAAGTTCAACTACGTATTCTTAAGTTGAGCATTTTAGTTGCTTGTACATAGGTTTATATAAGATATGACTTAAAATAGAATAAATTGCACTTTATTTTTTCTTACTTTCTTTATAACCTTTATACCTTTTCGTTGACTACAACTTCTAAATAATTGTAATGCTCACTCTCAACTGATATTTCTACAACTCGTATATACGACCTCCTTTTTGTCTATAAAATTTCTTCGTATTTTGCTTACTTGATAAAAGCATTCATTATACGGAAGTAGATAAGAGTACACTTCTTCAAAATATTCCAACATCGTAATAAAAAGGAAGAGGAACTATGTTTGTGTATATGTGCAGTGTATATTTATCTAACTTTATATTCATTCATATACACATTCATTTACTTTTAAGTTTTTGTTTAGTGCAGTAATTTTAGTATTTAAACTACTTCCAGTTGCTTGTGTTAGTAAGAAACCTTTATGGTTTTTGGCTAAAAGGTATATTTTATAAATGTTGAAATGTGTATGCAAAACAAGTGACTTCAACTGACCGAAATGATTATTTATTGCCGGAAAAGTAAGATTTTATTTGCAATTTACAATAAAATATCAAGTGTATTATTTTTATTGCTTTTATAGATTTGTCTAGCATTAATATAACAGTAAAAACTGTACTGGAACTGAAATAGAACTGAACTAGAACTGAACTAGAACTGAACTAGAACTGAACTAGAACTGAACTAGAACTGAACTAGAACTGAACTAGAACTGAACTAGAACT
>NC_060950.1:6866792-6873970 GCF_022045245.1 Lucilia cuprina
TAGTCTAGTCTATAGTCTAGTCTATAGTCTAATCTATAGTCTAGTCTATAGTCTAGTCTATAGTCTAGTCTATAGTCTAGTCTATAGTCCAGTCTATAGTCTAGTCTAGTCTAGTCTATAGTCTAGTATATAGTCTATAGTCTAGTCTATAGTCTAGTCTATAGTCTAGTCTGTAGTCTAGTCTAGATTATAGACAAGACAGTTGACTAGTACATAGTCTAGCAAATGTTCTATTCTATGAGATACTTTGTAGTCTGCTTAGAAATCAGTTCCGTATTTTGACCTATAGTCTCAACATACTTAGTCTCTAATATTCTCTACAACTCACTTTTTAACTTCAAATTGTTATAGAAAATACCGCCCTAATATAAACGCTCACCATAAAGCCCATAAATAAAAAAATAACAACTTATTTTGTATTAAAATAATCGTAAACATATTTTACGTGAAAATCAAAAAAAGAACTTAGTCAGATGACAAATACACATGGTAAGAACTATTTATGAATGGATGTTAAGAAAGTTTTGCTGATGATGCCAAAATATATTGAAGTTTAACATCTTAACAATTTTTAAGATTTTAAAAATTTTGCAAATTGAAAACATAAATCAACATTATAAAACAAATACAAGTTCTTTTTAAATTAAATTTTTTTATAATGCAATAATAACAAAACAAATAATACACTACAAAATTGTGTTGCAATTAAAATTTATGCTTCTTGTACGAACAATCTCTTTAAAAAACAATTCAATCAAAGTGAAAAAACATCATTTAATTTAAAAAATATATACATATATAAATAATTACTTAGTTAAATGCTTGAAACCAAAGATTTACCAAATGCAGAAGCAGATACATATGTATGTATATACACTGCATTTGTTACATTATGTTTCTAAATAGCATCATGATATAATGTGGAACATAAAACAATTGGTCCT
Organism: Lucilia cuprina; assembly: GCF_022045245.1. Classification (NCBI taxonomy): domain Eukaryota; kingdom Metazoa; phylum Arthropoda; class Insecta; order Diptera; family Calliphoridae; genus Lucilia; species Lucilia cuprina. Next base: position 6,867,737 of record NC_060950.1, read on the forward strand.
TTGCCAATTGCATTGAAATGAGTGCATATAATTATACACGTATTTTATTTATTTAAGTAAGTAAGCTGCTTTAAATAAAGGGTTAATCAAAATTTTTGTAAAGAGGTTTTCGATTACAAAATCATTTCTTATTATTAGAAAGTTTTTGAATTGTGCACCTTTAATAAACAATATATTTTTGGTTGTCAACACTTTACCAATTTTTTCTTAGAGATTAAAATTTTTTGCTACACCCTTTATGTGTGTTAGACTTCATGTATCCACCAACATGTTAAATTTAAATTTGTATGGGTGTAATTTAGTATTTTTTCAATTAGTGCTGTTTAAAATTTTACTCCAGTTAAGGCATTTCATTTAAACATTACATTTATTTTAGAGCACAGTGGTATAAAACGTTTATTACTAAAATAAAAAATAGAAAAACCGTTCTTAATCTCGGATTTTATAATTTCATGGAAGTATTCCATAGTAATTTGGAAATTAATTTGTATTAAGTATATGAAAATTAGTAATTTTCTTATATCAAACACATGTTAAACCTTTTTTGTTTTTTTGTAATTTCTCAATTTAACGTATACTTGTTATAAAAAGATGAATGAATTAAATATAACTCATACGTCTCCATATATCACAAGTGTGAATGTAAAATGTATAGCCAAAATATAATTTTGCTTCTAAACCACTGTAACATTTGACTTCATGTATAGTTTTCATTTACTACAAATTCATTTTAATATTTTTAACGAATTTTTCAATTAGAACTAACAACAGCTTATGTCTTTTCTAAACAAAAAACGCATCTACATATGTACATATGTATATTAATTTATCATAATGTACACATACTAGGGTGGGGTAGTTAGTATGTTTTCCTAAAAACTAATTAAATTTTAGAAAATAATATTAAAAATTTTAAATCTGTAATTTCAAAAATAAAATTAATCAATTCTGCATTATCTCATGAATTCACAATTTAATGTAATCCAAAAACTTTTACTCCTATATACATAAATATGTATTTGTGTTTTATTCAATTCAAGAAAATTCGTCATCTGTGAACGTATTAGTATGGAACTAGTCCAACTATTTAAAATTCGACGAACGGAGTTAGAAGGATGTTAAAAATTAAGAAAGGTCAGAATGTAGAGAACAAGGCAAACAGACAAAAGGACAAACAAACGACGAGGAAGGCCAATTAAAGTCCGATCCTCATAAAATTTAGGTAAGAGATTTTAATTCCTTTTAAGCGCTGTATTTATAGTTTTAAGTCTTATATGGAAGGTAGAGACAATTGTGGACCGATCCTTGTATTTTTTTAAAAAGGATTTAAAATATTATAAAATATATTTGTGTCGAATTTCTGTACTCGCATTTTAAAGCCGGAAATGAGTGTTGAAGTCATTTTCACAAAAGGACTTCATATAAAGAGTAGAGCCAATTACTGATCTTCATGAAAAGATCTTTCTTCGTATAAAACTTGTCTATGTCAAATTCCATCGCTATATTTCAATTTTTAAAATATTTATGACTGCTAAAGAGTTTGTCCGGCGGCCACTTTTTTTGGATGCACGGATAGAAAGACAGACAGAGAGATGGACAGACAGGCGGACGGACATGGCTAAATAATTTAAACTTCAGTAAGGACCCAGAATAAAGAATTGGCTAAGAATCATTTTCTCAGTCGATTAAATTTGTCTGTCCATTCATGTAAACTTTTTAATGAAGATACATGCCGCAATTTTGAAGATAATTCAATGAAATTTAGTACATGATATTCTATTGTTCTAAGGATGAGTCTTATTGAAAATGGTTAAGATGGGACCATTATTGCACCTAGCCCCCTACAACTCAACCCTCAAATGGTTCTTATAAATCTTGCATTCAAATTACAGGTCACAATTTTGGAGATACTACAATGAAATTTGGCACATGATCTTAAATGCTACCGGAAACAAATCTTTTTTAAACTGTTATCATCTGTCCATTATTTCACCTAGCCCTAGCTGAACCCGCCAAATAGGGCTATCGAGTTCATAATATACTCGTACCTCGACAAAAAGTTGCAATACCAAATACTAGCCTTGATAACCCTCATGAATTTTATGATTATTGGGCCTCATTTGACCCTAGCCCCTATAAAAAGCTCACTTCAAAATTTGACTAAAATGTTTACAATTAAGTAAACAATAAAGTATATTACCATCCGACACTCAAAATTAGACGCGTTTGAAACTATAAATTTAAGGGAAAAAATCTGCGTTTTTAGTTTTTCATTTCGTGATCCTGTGTCCTTTCAAAAGGACCTCAAAATTTTAGAAAGTACATTTTTAAAAAATATTTTTTAATACTTCTAGTGATTAAACAATGCCAACTTTGATGTGAAACTAACAAAAAGAGTTATAAAATATTTTGTGTTATTTTTAGTTTATTCTGTCAGGATCAAAAGAAGTATAAAAAAATTTTTCAACATTTTTTTTTTAATAAAATTAAAAATTTTATAGATTTTTAGGGATAATAATTTTAAAAGACATTTTTGACAGATTTTTATCCTAACAGTTCTTGTCTAATGAATTTTTTCTCTTTTTGTCGGACTGTGTATCTAAGGCAAGGTACAATTAAATTTAAATGCTTTATTATGAAAACTAAATCACTTTTAAATTTGTAATAGGTGTAGGATATTAAGAGGTCTATCTCGCCTGACTAAAATTGCTTGCATGTTTTTTCTATAATCTGCCATAATGAAAATTCGCTCATGTATATAAGTAATTGGTATTATAGTGTATGTATAAATGTATGAGAGATAATTTGTTTTCAGCATGATTGCATCTTTAACATACACACGTATAAGTACACAGTTAACTAGTAAATGTTACAATCGACCGTCTCTAATTGCGATTTCTGGCTAATTTCATCTAATAAAGCTTAAAAAAGATAATATTTCTTACATATGTCACCACCTTTATATAAATAAGTAAGATGTATCTAACATTTACAGTTTTTCAGTAAGGTTTAATTTAATCTTATTAAAACCGCTGTATAAAGATGAAAGAAAACTTTCAGTGCAGTTTAAAATGTTAATTCAACAAATACGTTTTGACAAATCTTAAAAAAAAATTAATAAATTAAATATTAGTCATGCGATATCTGTATTTTATTTAAACCTATAATAGCTTTTCAATATTAAAAATATTTTATTTTTAGACAATATAATTTAATATCAATGTTTGGTTTTTCTCCCCCGCACCGCCAAAAAAACTTCCTCCTTGAAATTAAAATGTCATTTTCAATAGATTAAAAGAAAATATTTTCGTATTGTTGTTCCTTTTTTTTCTATATTATTTGCAATCTTACACCATAACATTGTCAAGATTTATGAATGTGTTTTTATTTATTTCAAAAACAAAAAGTAAACAATAAAAATTAATGTAAGCTTTTTTTCAGAACAACTAAAGAATGGGCAAAGGTGTATTTCAGGTAAAAAAAAAAAAAACAACGAACGATAAGAACAAATATCCATAAATAAGGCAATGACAATAAAGAAAACAATGAATACCAAAAATGTTTCTTCTTGAATTTTCTATAAAATATAAGAATAAATAAATGAAAATTATGAATGGTTATGAACGAATTAGAAGAGAGCTAAAAATTATATCTTTTGAAAGTATATATTACTTTAAGATTTACCAGATAAAATTTTATATATTTTATTTCAATAAAAATTCGTATCAAATATCTAGTTGGATGTAGTACTGCTTATTTTGGTGTATGTTAGACTTGCAAAAATAATGTTATAATTTTGTTTATATAAAAACAAAATAAAAAAATTAAGAAAAACTTATGCCAAAATATGTGTTACACAGAGACAAAGGTGAATTTCCAACTATAAATATATTTTTACATTAGGGTGGTTGCTTTTTTAGGCAAAGTAGAAAAGTCAAACTGGAAAATAAACCAAATTGGATAAAGTTTCTCCTAGCAGCTTTATAAAAAGAAATTTTAAAGAAAAGATAGGGACGGAAATTCCATACATGTAAAAACATCACTTCTGTTTCGACCATGCAGATGAGATGGTCTCTGTTGAGCCATTAACAGCACCTTGAGACGTATTCGGTAGAACCTGAACACGAATCAATGAAAAAATTCAATGATATCACGTATATAAGATGTCTTTCATTATCTATTACTATTTAATCCAGCACACTTCTCATTCATTCGACACATCCACAGAGAATAATATCCTACGCACTCACTCCAGATATACGAGCTGACAGGATCCTATAACACTAACTCATTTCCAAAGCAATTTTCTGTACATGATTTTGCCGGTCTTTGTACAAGCACTTTGCTCAAGTGCTTGTGCCAAAAAATCTATTACCACTGCTGCTCCCTTCCGTTTACATCCACTCAGATGGCATGTTGAGTCGGCAGCAACAGGAATCCATCAAATAAGCCGAGAGCTTTGTTCTTATCCACAGAGAACACATTGTAGTAAATCTATTATGAACAGAGTTTTTCCTAACCATACCTGGATAAGAAAGGAAACTGCAATGGGATCAACCATTTAACCTAGCACACTTCTCACTCATTCGGCATATTCATAGAGAATAATATCCAACACACTCACTCTAGGTACACGGAATAGTAAAATCCGTATACCCATACATTGATACTGTGTCAAATACGCTTATAACCAACTTATTTCCAACGCTTAGTCCCATATTCGCCCCTCTTGGGGGATAATGATTGAATTTCCTACAATATGATTTTCCGACTTCTCTAACATTTGGTTAGAGAAGACGATTAAGCCATATCGTTCTGTCTCTCCATTTGTATACGCGCGTATATTTTTTTAAATCAATTTTCCGAAGACTTACCGTAATAGTAGAAGACTATAAGACAACTTTCTACTTCTAAGCTATTTCCCTTTAACAGTACATAAAACCTCCCTAATATGTCTAACTCTTACTATTATCTACTGTTTCTTGCGTTTTCTCTATTACTTATGATACCGGCACATCCTGCTTTGAGAAAAACAAACATTATTTATTTGGCAATAAAGATTTATGCTTGTTATTTTTTCGTTATTCTTCTCTTTTGGTTTTCGAACTAAACAATAAGTTCTTAAATTTCTTGTCTTACTTTGAGTTTAGTACTCCCAACACCAACACTGTTCATGCAATTCGTTCCACAAAAAAAAGATTTATGTTTGATTGTTTTTTCTTTCCTCGGAAAGGTGACTTTCATTAATTATTCCACTCTACAACCGAATTCCTCTTGATTACCATTCATAAGTTGTAAGTGAAATATGAGCAAAACCCAAAAAAAAGAGATAGATAGATACATAATCATTTTCATAAAACATCACTAGAACTGTGGGTTACTTGTTGTTATAACTTCTACTTTTCTTTTTTAGAAAGTAATTACTTTTATCTTAAATACTTACACTTTCGCTGTTGTAAGTAAAATTAATTATTTTCCACTAATCTTAGCAATAAGCCACTAACAAATTGCGTTCTTCTTTTTCAGTGGTAACAAATATACCAAATTATCTTGCTATCAAAAAATCATCAATTGTTTTACTGTAAAGTGTTAGTTGAAGAGTTACAAATTAATTTGTTATTCCATTCAACCACATCAGCAGTGACTAGTTAATTTATGAGCATCACTGGCAATCACAGTATTTATTTTCATCCTTGTTTTTCTATTTTTTCCCCAAATATGTGTTTTGAAAATTATATTAGGCTTTACGAAATGTTTTCTTTGGAAAGTAATTTATAATTACAGGTGTATTTGTCCCTACCTTTTAGTAGTTCTTTAAGAATTGTTATTGGTTTTCATAGAACAACATCCTGATAAGTTTACTGTCGCTGTAGTATGTACCATTATTTTATTTTCATAAGCTATAAATCAAATTTGTTATAATAAACAAATAAAGGTGGAAAGGTTCACAGAATGATAATTCAGACCGTTAGTAGGTTTTAATATAAAAAGTAATAATTGTAGGTAACTTTAAGAGATTACAGACTAGATTATAGACTAGACTGTAGGCTTAACTAAAAATTAGACTATAGACAAGACTATAGATTAGAATTTAGAATAGACTAAAAACTAGACTGTAGACAAGTCTACTAGACTATAGACTAGACTATAGACTAGACTATAGACTAGACTATAGACTAGACTATAGACTAGACTATAGACTAGGCTATAGACTAGACTATAGACTAGACTATA
>NC_060950.1:6874070-6894335 GCF_022045245.1 Lucilia cuprina
AACTAGAACTGAACTAGAACTGAACTAGAACTGAACTAGAACTGAACTAGAACTGAACTAGAACAGAACTAGAACTGAAGTAGAACTGAACTAGAACTGAACTAGAACTGAACTAGAACTGAACTAGAAATGAAATTAATACTTTTTAGAAATTCATTCATAAGTACGTATGATTTATATTCAATTAATTGAATATATAAATATTGCTCATACATCATATAAGTTAACCACAAATTAACTGAATAATTTTGTAAAGGAAGTATGCATCTATGTTAGTAACTTTAATTTATAGCTGGTATTCATTGAAAGCCATTTGATTATATATGCAACATTTTCTGATATAAAACCAAATGTATTAAGCTTTATAATAGACAACAAAACTATTAAGTCCTTCTTATGAAGTCATAGTTGTTTCTAACTTTGATATAGATATATTTTTCCTTTCGCTGAAGAAAATAAAGCATAGAAATTAAGCACTGAGCCATGTAAATTTTTTGTATTGTGTATTTTTATGCACACAACTGTTATATCTATTGCCAGTTACAGCAAATACACACATACATAAAATCCAACAATATTTATGAATACTTGAAATTTTCTCTCTTTTTTTAATGCTTGGTGAAACAAAATCTATTTGTGTCACACCACAAATCTCGGCTCAGTACACAGACAATTGTAATAGCAGCTTTTGGCAGTTAGGTATCCACAGATGCATGCACATATTATATATGAATGTATGTATTTGTATGTGGCCTAAACTTAAATGCAAGGAAAATCTTTATTTGACAATACAGTTAGAAATTTATTGAAAAACTATGAATGAAGAAAACAAACACTTATTCACTTTATTTTAGAAACAATGATTTGTGTATGAGTTTTTAGGCTCAAATATCATTTTGGTTTTTGTTTTCTATATGTAGAAATAAATTTGTTTTCCAATGTACCGTTCGTATTTTTTGTTATTTTAATTTAATGGAACTGTAACTGTTCTATAAAGTCTTTGTTAAGCAAATAGTGAAATTTTTGTTGTTGGTATTTGTTACATGTACGAACGTATGTTCTTAATCAATCAAATGTTGAAGGGGTGAAGCAGTAAATAATATAGTCACAGAAATCTACATAACTTAATAGAGAGTTTGTGAAATAATATTTAAAAAATTGCTTTGCTATTTGTACCCGGTATTGTATAGATTTTTTAAAGATTTTTCTTTAATTTTTATTATTTGCTCGCCGTATGAGCAACATTAGAAATTATGTATTAATCATACGTAAAGATAATTTTATGGATATCCGGATAAAAATTTATTTAGAAAATTCATAAAATCGATAAATTTATTTCATAATATTATTAAATTTATTTTATTGAATTCATAATATAGATGAATTAAGTAAATTTTGGTAGGTTAGTGTTCTATGAAGGGGTAAAGCAGTAAATTATATAGACATAGAAATCGACATAAATTAAAACAGGAGTTTGCAAAATAATATTTAAAAAATTGCTTTGCTACTAATTATATCTGTTTTCAAATAAAGGTTTTCATTATTTGCGCGTATGAGCAACATATGCAATTAGATATCAATCATACGTAAAAGATAATATGGAAATATCGATAAATTTTGGATAGAAAATTTCTTAAATCGTTAGATTTATTTCAAACTGTATTTAAATTGTCTATTAAATAGTCATAATATAGACAAATTAATTGGATTTCGGTAGATCGGAGGATATATTTTCAAATAACAATTAGTTTTGTTGAGCATCATTGCGATACAAATGGTTACAAGTCAATTTTAGACGTTTAAGACATTTTTTGAAGGGGGTTTGTATGGGGGCTAGGGTCAAATAATGCCGATCGGTACGAAAAAATGCAGTGTCTTTTATAATTATATAAAACTTATTTGTGCCAATTTTTAGAGAGATAATAGAATATTTGACGTAATTATGGCATAAAAAGTTTAAATAGGGATGTACGGTTGTATGGGGGCTAGGTGAAATAATGGACCGATTTCAACCAATTTCAATATGCCCTGTGCTAAAAAAACATGCTTGGTCTAAATTTTATCAAATTATCTTGAAAATTGCGGCATGTACCTTTCGTACAAGGTTTACATGGACAGCCAGCCAGCCGGACAGACGGACGGACATGTCTTAATCGAACCAAAAAATGATTCTGAATCAATCGGTATACATTAAGGTGGGTATTGGACCAATATTTTTGTGTGTTACAAACATCAGCACAAACGTATAAGACCCTCCCCACTATAGTGATTTAGGGTATAAAAATGTACTCGATTTAATGTCTAACCAAAAATTCATTTTTTAGATTGATCTCAATATCAATGTTTTTCTATTACGAAAAAATGTTTGAATATTTTAGAAAACAAAAGCTTTTATGAAAAGTTTAAAGGTGTCCTTTAATCAACACTACAGTTGTTCTTCATTTCTGTTGTTTTTTTTTCTCACACTTAACATTTGTTACTCTCTTTCATATCCGTATCTATTTAAATTTATGATTGCTTTTCTTTCTATTCCATGTATTTTTCTTTTTTTTTTTTTTTTGCCATTGTAGATGAATGTTGTTGTCGTTTTTTTATTTCTACAAGTGCCTCCATATAACATTTACTTGCCATGGATGGCATTTCAATTCTTTTCTTTCTTAGCCTTTTTTTGTTATTTTTTGTTAGTCACCAGCTTACTATAATAACATTTTTTGTTGGTTGCTTGCTTTCTGAGCCACTGACCTGCTAGTGCCTCTCCATATTTACATCTTTACATTACGAGGTGTTTTCGCCCGACTGCTTTACCGCCTGCCTGCCTGCTTTCCTACTTGCTGTGTCATTTTTGTTTGATCCAAACAGTAATGGAATGTGGTTTGGCTTTAAAAATTCTGCATGGGATTTAATTTTGACAGTTCAATGATATATTGTTAAATGCACCCTGTGGATTGAAAATGAACAGAAAGGAAGAAAAAAAAGCATGAAAAAACCAGCCATGTTTAACTCAAACAAAAAAATTCTCCAACGCAGTGTTTAACACAAAAAAAAATACAAAAACAAGAATCCATTGTTCTGAGATGGTTGATGTGTTTTGAAGGAGGAAAGTACAAAATGATGTTTAATACAGAAAATGTAGTAAAAAAATGATTGTAGTGCTTGTTTGTAAATGAAGGGTATTTGAAATTCATAAATCCGTCATGCAATAATTTACTGGTTTTATAAAAAAAAACAACTTTCCGAATGAATATAAATGAAGGCAAAATATGAAGAAAAATATTATTAAATATAGATTAAATTAACAATAAGATAAATGGTTTTTAAGTATTAAAAGAGATTTCGTAAAATGTTAATTTTTTAGATAAATTTTCAAATTGCGTTTATGAAAATATTAATAATATGCCATTTCTTTATTTAAATGCATTTTACTGTTTATTTTAAAATAGAGAGAAATTTCTACAAATATTTAGAAATTTCTTGAATAAAATTTAAAATCAAAATTGTATAAAGATAAAGGTAAGTTCAGACGCATATAGGTAGACTTAGCAAGCTATTGATTTAAAAAGATATCCTTATTATAAACAAATGTTAAAAATCGTGGTACTTAAAGAGAAAAAATTTAAAAAACTATAGATTCAAAAAAAATTAAGACGATCTTTTAAACGATGGTCAGATGAATAGGCAGACATAAAAATGGACTGTAGACAACAAAAAGATTGAATGAACTGAATGAAAATTGTAAATAATTTCTGAAACAAATTTTAAGCTAAAGAGATAACATTTAATAGACAGACCGAAGGACATAGTCACTTCATCTTAGAATCATACAGGACCTCTGAAAATACATTCCGATAAAAAACCATAAAATTTTTCCAACTTCATAAAAAGAAATATAAATATATTGTATCAAAAAACTAATATTTATCAAATAAAACTATTTACATTTTATAGAAAAAAAATTAAAAAAAAAATTAATTTTCCCTATATTCATTGCAACTTTCTAACCACATTCAAAAATCAAATTACAAACTATTCTATAAGCAACAAAGTACATTTTTCTATTGCATTATTTGCAGCTGAACAGAAAGAAAGTAAAAAAAAAAACAGTTTTGTCAAAATTTGCAAAGGTGTCATGTAGAAGTCAGTTTATGGCTTGTGGTTGTGGTCAACTTCGCTGTCCCGACTCTCTCTCTCTCCACTTAGTTGCATGCTGATTTTTTTCTCGTTCTATTCCACTCAAATATGTCGACTGCGTCAGCAAATTTTCACACTGGTCATTGTAATTAAGCCACAGAATGTTTAACAAAACTATAGAAAATTGTATGATGTCAACTACTACTACAATCACTAGTAGGAAATATTACCACACCAGTTGCAACATCCCAAAAAAAAAAACAACAAACATTTAAGCATACACTTATATTAGAGGAAATAACAAAACGTAAAAGGAAGTAACTAATTCCGAGAAAAAAAGGCTTTTAATTGTGGGCACTTAACAGCATGTTCAAGTGTGGTTTCTGTTACAAATTATGATTTTTTTCCAAATACATTGACACACACACATACACCGAGTGAAGGAAATGGTGAATCATACCGCAAGTTATCATCAACATGTCAAAAAATAGAGGAGTAGTAAGAGGAAATATCATTAAATCAAATATGATGAAGATAAATTATGGATAGTATTTTGCAATGATTAGTTTTTTTTTTGTAGGTTTTTATATTATTTGAGTGAGAAATTCATTTATATTATTGTGGTGGAGAAAAACAAATGTAATTGAATTACTTGTAGTTTTTGTTTTCTCTCTCTTATGCAGAATTTTTATACATTAGTAATTGTATAACTTTTGGTTTAAACACCATCAATTACATTTGTTACAGTGCAATTTTAATTTCGATTTGCTGTTTATTTTATAGAGATACAGTGGTAAAAGCAATTACAATTTATACTTTTGATAAAGAGACAAATGAACTGACAGATCGAAAGACACAGTTGATAGGATAAAACGTCATTTTAGGAGATAAGTAAACGTGGTAGTAAGATAACTTAGGAACCAATTATATATAGAAGTGAACCGATATTTAAATAGACAAAACGGCATAGATCCGAAGATAGACAGACATAGCCAGTCATTATTTAGGCCGATAAGACATATTCAAATTATATTCACTTAACAATTCATTTAAGACAGAAAGACATACAAAGGCAGACAAACAGGTAGACAATCAAATAGACAGACTATTTAATTTAGACAGATAGACAAAAGTCGAATTATGTTCATTTAGGAACGATTTTATAGGCGTACCGAAAGTCAGAAGGCCAGATATAGACACCTATAGTCAGTCATTTTGGGCAGAATTTTTCAAATTAGTTTATGTAATAAAAATGATTGTTAATTTTTCCAAAATTTCAAAAACATATTTTGAAAACTTTGCAGAAACAAATATATTAGCATGTTGATTGAAGAAAACACAAGGCCCCCTTTAAGTAAGGATATTCCAGACGGTGAGAGATTTAATATTTCATTACCAGATATCTGAGAGATATTCAGAGATCTGTGAATCTGCATAACATCGTCATATTGTTGCCAAGAATCCACAGTGTATGGTATAAAGTCCCGTTAATAATCTCAGGTCAATCTTGTTAAGTAACAGCACCTTCTGAGCATTTTGCATGTCTGAGACGAGATATTGATTCCTTGTGGAGGAGAAACTTAGATTCAACATGTAAATCGCATGTTTCTCTTATTTCTTGGGGATACCATCCACTCTTTTATTGCCAGAGCGACATTTATGTTTGGGGTTCTTTAAATCGACTTTCGAATAATCGAACAATCGACTTTTTGTCGAAAAGCTGTCGAAGTCGACTATTTTGTTCCAAAAAAAGTCTAAAAGTCGTACGAAGTCAAAAAGTCGAAAAAAGTCAAAAAGTCCTTCCGACTTTTTGTCGTAAGTCGTAAAAAGTGGGAAAAGGTCGAAAACTCGAAAATTAAAAAAAAATTAAAGAAAAAAGCCAAAAACTATAAAAAAAGTCCAAAAATAGTCAAAAAAGTGGGAAAAAAGTGAGAAAAAGTCAAAAACTCAAAAATAGTAGAAAAACGTCAAAAGTAGTCGAAAATTTTAAAAAAGTGGAAAAAAGTCAAAAACTCTAAAATAGTAGGAAAAACTCCAAAAAGACAAACAAATAGTCAAAGAAAGTTGAAAGAAGTCGAAAAAAGTCGAAAATTCGAAAAAAGTCGACTATTTATAAAATATTTTCAGTCGAAAAGTCTAAAAGTCGACTTTTAATTAAATGAAAAAATTCGAAAAATCGACTTTTCATAAAATACAAAAAGTCGAAAAGTCTACTCTTAACTAAATGAAAGAAGTTGCTTTTTCGTTTCATTATTGTAAGTTAAATTTCATATGATCGAAAAGCCTTAAAGAATCTGTTGAGCCATGTATTTAGAATGCTTAGGGCAGAAGGGGTATAATGCGCCATTGGGGCATATATGCCAATACTGAATAACATGAAAACCGAGTAATCGATTTTATCACATTGTCAAATTTTGTTTTCGTTTATCGATTATCTCCTAAAAGTTTGAAAAATTAACTTTACTATTCTACTAATGACCAATCTATCAAATCACATTGGCGTTTGACACCATGGGTTAGGAGGTGTCGGCATTTTGGTCAATTTGGCTAAAATATATGTACATTAAAATAACTTAGGAAAGATCGAAAGGACTAAAACTAAAGCCAACATATCTAAGTATCCGAATAAAGAAAAAATTAAGAATATTTATTGTGGTTTTAATTTAAGGCCGCCTCAAAAAAGTGGTGTATGGTCCCCCTTCTACATTATGTATCGCACCCAATTATCAGATTTTTAATTGGTTACTTCTGCTAGGCAAAGTGCAAATTTTTGTGCTTTGTTCTTTATGGGGATGTGTAATGGTAAGATATACAGAACAAAGCACCAAGGGCATGCTAGAAAAAACTTCTCATGTCCCCTTTAATGGATACATTAGTGAGTCGATACATTTTGACCATAGAAGCCCTTGGCGTAACCTAATCTACATCCTAACGCCATATCAAGGCAGAAGATTTTCTGAAGATTTTCAATCACGGATGGAGAATTAAGGACATTTTCAAAAATATTTTTAATTTTTTTTTGTTTTTCGTTATTAGTACATTAATATGTATCGTTTGAGTGGATTCCTAGAAAAAAGGACTTAAACGAATCAATTCAATATACAGACGAGCGGAATTTATTTGAAATTCTAAGCCGATTGGAATAATTAAGGATTAATGTAGGATCCTTATTTATCTTAATGTAGGATCCTTATTTGGTAGGATCCTTTCTATCAAAGTGGTGTAGAATATAAACATTTTAGCTTCGACTATGTAAATCTATTTTAATTATTGGCAAAATAAAACGTTTACAAAACTACTGTGCACTGTACTTAGAATTAAAATTTTGCACTCCCCAAAAAATTTATGGATATAATAGTGTTGAAAACTTATTACTTCGCTAAATTTAGAGGGTTTTTTCTTATATATGTATATGTATGGTTGTGCTTAGCTTCAAAATGCAATTAAAAATATAAAACTAATTTTCAGTTTTTATTTTTCTACTTCAATTTCTGTTCGTTTTTTGGGTTTAAAACCATAAATTAGATACAAGCATAGACATGTATTTGTTAGTTTACAGAATCTATATATTAAATATGTATGTATATACGTTTTACTAAATTTACTACATGCTTATAAACACACACATACTTACATACACACCAATAAACTAATTTTGTATTTAGTTAAAATTTGGTAAATATGAAAAAAAAACCTAAGAGAAAGTTTTAGTTTTGTTACCAAACCATAACTTTTTAGTTTAGTTTTTTTACAACCATTTGAAAATTTTTCTAAAATAATGATTCCTCGATGTACATTTCTGTTTATTCACTTTATTTTAGTATTTAGGGATGATGCCTTTAAGCTTAATGCTTTTTGCTTCTTCATTATAAAGAACTTTTCTAATATTTCAAACGCTCATGAAATGCTAAAACTAAATAACAAACATTTTTTCTTATATAAAATAATGTTAATATTCACTATACTGATAAAAAGCGAAATCTAGTACATTTTTCTTTTGCAATAATGAATTTTTTTTATTAGTTGATAATAACTTTTCAACATCAATATTTTTAGTATTAGCACTCAGGCATTCAATAGAGGATATAAGCTGGAGTAGATACTTTCATATTCAATTCTGCTGAGTTTTAAAAGTGTAAGAATGTTCAACTCATCTTAATTTTACTAATGTAAATTTATGTATAAATTTTTTAATGAAATTTTCATAATTAAATGGCAACAAAGTTTTACTGGGGATGTCATATTTTTTTTTTTTTATCAATAGCAATATATTTTGTAAAATTTTTAGTTTTTATGTTTAGGGATTACCAGATAATGTAGGGTGTTACTAATTTGTAATGAAAATAAACGGTTAAATAAAATTTCTTTGTAAAATTTTTTAAGTTACAATTTTTTCTTTTCAACTGTTAAATCTTTAGAACATTTATTGTCTGTTAAAGTAGTTAATATAAAAACCAAACAGCACTTTGTTATTTATTACTTGACTACTGTCGCTGAAAACCAACAAAAATTTATGTAAAATTTTTCTCGTTTTTTGTTCTGTTAATTTTTAAAAGAAATATTCAAAATTATTCTTAAAATACACTTTATCATTAAAGTTTACAAACATGCAAAATGCACACATACTCTCAGCCTTAAAATATAAGAAAAAAACCCAATAATTGCCTTCAAGCCAAGTCAAAATAGTTGGTTTCTGTCAACGCCTCTAGCCATGACATATAAAGCAGAACAACAACAATAATAATAAGCACCATCCAAAAGCAGCGCAGAAAATAAAAAAACAGAAAATTTGTAGTCTTCATTGCAGATAAGAGCATTAACAACAACTTTGGAAAACTAATTAAGCTAACTTAAGAACATCAATGCGTATAAACATTGAAAACAAACAAAAAATCCACAAGTAAGAAACAAAAACAGAAAAAAATATAAAGCTAGTAATAAATAGCTTTTGGACTTGGCCGACTTACTAAAACTTAATAGGTATAAGTTTTCTTGAGTCACAACTGCAACAGAATTGAGACTTAATATGAAAACTAAAAGTGGAGAAAATATTTCGAATATTTGTTTTAAAACTTTTAAATCTCAAAATCTCCAAGACCAGATATCATATTCCTTATTATAATAATCTATAAGTCCTTATCATTGAGGCCCGTCACAGAATTCTATTACGATCGAAAGCGGAAAAATTTCAGTATTTTTTGCTTTTTCAGAAAAAGAAAACGTAAAAATCTTTGGCATGAAACCACTTTTAGTTTTTAAAATGGAATTTGAAATATCTATGTAAATAATTTTTTTCTTAGAATTTCGTATCTGTTTTGATAAAAATCATAATTCGGCATTTGGAGAAATTTAAACAAATAATAATACGCAATTGAAACCTTTACAATCGAAGTGTGTGACAGAAATAATTACCCAGCAAAAACTTTCATTACTTAGTAAGCTAGAAAGTAATATTAGAATCACGTGGAAACTAATTACTCTTGGGGTGAATAACTGGGTTTTTTGTTTTTAATTTCGTGATCCTGTGTCCTTTTTAAACGATTTCAGAATTTTAAAAAGAACATTTTTCAAAAAATATTAAAAAAATACTGCTACTGATCAAACAATGCCAAATTTGATGTCAAGATGTAAAATAAAAATAACAAAAAATATTTTACAAATCTTCTTGTTTGTTAGACATCAACTATGGCTTTGTTTGATCAGTACAAGTATTTTTAAATATTTTTTGAAAAACTAAAAACTTATTTTTTCTCCATTAAATTTATAGTTTTAGATATATATTATTGGGTCCGTTGATATAAGTCTAAATTGAGTGTCGAACGGATTTGCGAAATAACTAGTTACAAATACATCTACAAATATATTATGTGATAGTTATTTTGGGCCTACTTTGTAAGTAGAAAGCAAAAAATTCCGCAGCCGTAACCCAGGCATACAGTTGCTTTCTATGTTTCTCACTCCAGCCGCTTATTCGATGCTTGAACCTCCTGATTGTTAAATGAACGCCCTAGACAATTGGGATATAAAAAATCCAAATTGTTTTGTTTTTTACCAGTAATAACCTTTTCAGCTAAATAAAGTAATATGAATGATAACAAACACTCATTACCAAGTAATGTATGAAATAACTCCAGCAAGGCTTGAACCTCCTGTTTTAGTTCAATGAATACCCTAGACAATTGGGCTATAACAAATCGAAATTGTTCTGTTCTTTACCAGTAATAACCTATTCAGCTAAATAAAGTAATGTCGATGATAATGAACACCAAGTAATGTATGAAATAACTACAGGCAATTACCAAATATTTCAGATTTTTGGCTGGGAATAAGCCGCAACTGAAGTTGTAGCAGAATTCTCGACTCAAAACAGTATTTTTCAGGCCTTGATTGTGACGTATTAGTGAAAGGCCCTTTTTGACCTGGATTGTCTCTATCTGGTAGTTTGTACAGTTTGTACTAGGTCATAACAGTTTGTACCAATCAAGAAATAAAACATCAGCTATTTACATTTTTGCATTTCTTGCTTAAGTTTAAACCAACTTCATTTTGGGCTTAAACTAAACTAGTTAGTTAGTTTGTTAGTTAGTTAGTTAGTTAGTTAGTTAGTTAGTTAGTTTGTTAGTTAGTTAGTTAGTTAGTTAGTTAGTTAGTTAGTTAGTTAGTTAGTTAGTTAGTTAGTTAGTTAGTTAGTTTGTTAGTTAGTTAGTTATTAAGTTAGTTAGTTAGTTAGTTAGTTATTTAGTTATTAAGTTAGTTAGTTAGTTAGTTAGTTAGTTAATTAGTTAGTTAGTTATTCAGTTAGTTAGTTAGTTAGTTAGTTAGTTAGTTAGTTAGTTAGTTAGTTTGTTAGTAAGTTAGTTAGTTAGTTAGTTAGTTAGTTAGTTAGTTAGTTAGTTAGTTAGTTAGTTAGTTAGTTAGTTAGTTAGTTAGTTAGTTGTTGTTCACAGCACGAGAAAGCAATCCTATAATACCTTCTCTACACTAGTGTAGGGTATAAAATGGAACAAAAACTCTTAGCCAAAGAAGTGGGACGAATGAAGACTTTTTCATTTTGCACATTTTTTCAAAGTAATTATGGTTTGGTAACCATAGAATATTCCGAAAATAAACTTTCAATAAATGCACTTTTTTGTTTTAATTTTATTTAGTTTTTTCTTATGGCTCTTGGGTATTTAAGATGGTGGTAACAATTAATAAATATTAGGGATGTACAATTATTAAACCGAATTAAAAGAGTAGTTTTTAAAAATGGAACAGCTATCCGACTGGTTTCAAAATTTCTATGAAAATACTTCAAAAACTATTACAATTAGAGCCATTAAAGTTGCTACATAATGATCATTAAACATTAGTCTTGTTTATATAAGTAAACTACCCTACTAAAACTGATTTATTTACCAAAAAAAATTTAAGTAATACGAAAAGTTTATGCCAACTTCTGGTCAATTTTACTAAATACTTCTTCTTAATACTATTTGTTTTTGTACAAGAACATAAATAAATAAATTGAAATTTGTGCCCAAAATTTCTTTTAATACATTAGAAAGCCAATTATATCAAATGTAAGTACATTATGAAAATATGTGCATCATATTATTAAATATATAACAACAAAGTCAAATTCTTTTAAAAGTTATGATTTGATGTTTTTTTAAAACAAGAAAATAATTTTCTTATTAATTTATAAAGCAAATTTTGTCCAGTATAATTAAATTTTGTAAATTTTTTTACATTCATATAATATTGATTTATTTGTTTATATTTAATTTAATATAGTTTTGATCTTAAATACATTCACCTAATCCTTTTAAAGACAACTTAATCTACAATTGCTCATTTTATTATAAACTAAAAAAAAACTTCTTAATTTTAATTGAGATAAATAAGCAAATCTACAAAGATTGATGTAAAATTCTGGTTTGGCTGTTATAAACCACTTCAAATTCAATATTAAAATTTGAATAAAGAATAAAAAGAAAAACCTTCAAACCAACTGATGAAAATCAATTACATCCAAATAAACGTATAGAAGAAGTTTTTTAATTAATTCATTACAATTAAAAGAATCTACCAAATAAATCCTTTTAATTGTATTCTTCTTATTTTAACTCGATTTTCTTGGTTTCTGTGGATTTGCATTAAATTGCATTTGCACAGAATTTTCAAAATTGAGAAATGTAGATAAATCTCTATGGCATACATATACATAAACAAAAAGAAAACCCACACATACCATATATACACGCACATCTACACACACACATATACATACATACGTATGCAACTAAAGTATTTGAAAATAATTCAATATTTTACTGAATAACTTTGAATACATTTGCTAAACTCTGTGAGAAAAAAAGAACTTATTTTAGTTTTGCATAGAAAATAAAAGATAAATTTACTGTTTAATGAAGTGCAATGTTCCATAAATAAAATTCTCTCTTTTTTTCTAAATTTTTAATTTATATGATCGGTAATGTTAAGGTAAAATTTATTTTCATTTTTTTTTTTTTTTTGTCAATGAAAAATTTCATTTAGCAAACTAAAACAATTTGTTGCAAACACTTTTTGTTGTTGGATAGGTTTTGTTTGAAACACACACGCAAACACTTAATCAAATTTAATTGAAATTGAAATTATAATTTATTTACTTACTATTTATTGAATTTATTTTATTATGCACTTGAATAATTTTCAAAGACACTTTAAAATTAAACACTTAACAATTAAAGTTGTCATCAATAAGATTTGCTCAACAATTTGTAAATTGTTGTTTGAGAGATTATATGAAATTTTACAATTATAAGGATGTTTAATGCACTAGAATAGAGTTTATATAAAAGTTTTCTAGAAATAAAGAGAATTTAACAAAAAATTTCTTTAAAAAATAAATTTTTCAAAATTTAATTTAGAAATTAAATTTTTATAGAAAATTTTTCTCAAAAATTACTTCTATCTAAATTTTTCTATATAAACTTTGTCAAAAATTGTCTTTAAAAATAAAGTTTTTAGGAACTTTTGAAATTGTAAATTTATTGAAAATTTTCTTAAAAAATTAAATTTATTGAAATTTTTCTTAAAAAAGAAAATTAATAAAAATATAAATAAAGAATTAATTTTACAATTTTTGTATCTGCTATATAATGTTAAATATCCAAATAAAATCATCCATCTACTTTTCTCTTTGTCTTTCATTTCATCATTAAAGTTATTTTATTTAATTCCCCTCGATTCTCAATGAAATTCTTTTTAACGTTTATTTTATAGTTAATTCTTTGTTAAGCAAACTTTTAATTTGATCCTTGCTATACAGTTATACATAGATAGATTTTCTTTTTTGTTTTTATTATTATTTCCTCTTTTAATTTCTATTTTACTAAAACCACAAAATAACTAACATAATGAATACAACATTGTTGCACTTTTTCCCAGAGAGTTAACTAATATTACTATAGTTAGTATCTTTATTTCTTTCATCCCTTCAGCAGCTATGCTTTAAGAGCCAAACTTTTGTCTCTACTTTTGAATCTTCTTGTGATTACTTCAATGCATTTTTTGTGGACTAAATAGGAAAAGAGGAAGAAAGTGATAAGAAACGAAATAACATTAAAGTCTCTAATCACTTCTAATAAGAGCAAAGGAAAAAGAAAATGAAAAGAAAATAATGTAAGAAACTTATGCAATATCACGAGGGGATTAAGACAATTGTTAGAAGCTAAAAGTAATATAAAATAGAAATACAACAGCAACGAAAGTAACAAACTCGAATAACAACAACAAGGGAATGAACAAATACATGGACAAGTTTGTGTTTCTTAAAGCTATTACTTTAGTGCTAGATAGAAACATACACGCAGTGACGAGGAAACTAACTAACTAACATGCTTAAGTAAAGCGTTGATCGGTTTAAACCTATTTAAACGAAGTTGTTCATTACATAAGTAAATCCTTCGACAGCAAACTATACACACTGGCTTGACATCTAAGGCGCTTTCAAAAACGTGATGCTCTGATGCTCTTATCCAATCCTTAGACCAGTTTTATGTGCTGCGTAACCAGATCAACTACATGCTAAGGAAAAGACGATAAGCTACGAGGTGGTATTTCACGGTAGATCACAGGGTGGCATTGTTACTCTGGGTTACACGATAAATAGCCTCCTAAGAATCCTAACTGTAAAAATAATTAGACCTGTCTGCTACGTAAACGATGTTGTAATACTTTTAAAGTGAAAAAATCCAAATTACTTGTGTAGAAGAGCTAAAGATGCTCTCAATGTGGCCTTGAGCTATGCTCAACCGACAGGCCTCAATGTTAATCTGCCAAAGACGGAAATCTTTAATCGTGCTTTCTGGGCAAGAAAATACCGGTGACAGATCAACAAGGCACATCGGTGCTGGGCGATATGTAGGAGAACTATAGGCATGAAATGGGGTATTAGTCCTACTATGAAAAAAATGGATTTATAAAAGTGTAACACAGAAAAAACTGAAAATGAGTTTTAATTATCAAAATAATTGTATCAAGCAAGTTTTGCACCTATAACCAAAATGATGATATCAATTACCAAATTTGTAAAAAAGTAAAAATATATATTTTTTCCCAAATAATGGATTAATCAGAACAATTAATGTCAATAATTGAGACAAGATTTAAAATTGATTAATTCATTAATTGTATAAATTAAATATTTAATAAATATAAAATTGATTTTTTATTAAATTATTAATCAAATAAATTAAACTTTTTGATAGAGATTTTTTTATAAATCAATTAAGATGGTGATTCAAACAATCAAATTATTAATCGATTACACACAACGTTAAAGGAATACTATACCTTTAACAATGCGTTCAGCATTTTCAAAAATTATCACTTTATTGACACAATTTAACATATAAAGTGTTTCATAAATTGTAAAGAAACTTGAATATTATATGCCTAAAATTTTATGGACTATTTAAGAATTATAAATATTGCTAGAACAAAAATTAAAAATAAAATATTTAAAAAAAATCTAAAATGGAAAAGAAGGCCAGAAAAAATTTTTCAATCAATTAAAAAATTAATTGAATTAATTAAAAATTTAATCAAAATTTTACACTTTAGTTTCAAACAGTTTCAAAAAACGAGATAATTAAGACAAATAAAAATTTGTTTAAATAAAAAATAAAGAAAATTAAAACATGTTAATTGAAAATAAACTACCGATAATTTTTTCTGTGTAACTATCACAATTCTTGCTTATGCTTTAATAATATGGTACTAAACGGAGTACTTCAACCAAAGCGGCGTTTACTGCCGAACGGCTCTTTTGGCCAAAAGCGATTATAGGACACGTCATCAATGTATACTAAACACATTGGAAGGCTATGCACAATAATAGGACGTGCCTGATGTGGAAAACTTTAAAACGCTGATCCCAGATAGAATGTCTTGGTCAAGCGGAAAACTAGAGCAAATACCAGCAGAAATCCTTTGTTACACTCCAAGTTGGGCGATAAAGTGGGCCTGGGATTCTATACTTAAACATAACACAAGCTTCCAAGCAGAAGTGTGAGCAATAACGGAATGTGTTATTTGGATTAGAAGAAATATGATTATCTGAAGATAAATATATTAAGGGTTGATATATTTATCTTCAGATAGAATTAAATCTAAGACAGTATTGGATTGTAAGGAATCTTAAACTGAATATTTTCCCAGAGGTAAGGTTTACTCGGGAGTAGACGGCAAGGAAAAGGCAAATAAAGGGAAGGGAAAAGTGAGAAGGGAAAAGTGGGAAGGTATAGTAATGCATTAATAGTATAGCATTTAAGTTAATTCCGAAATATTTTAACTATTTGTTGAAAAAATTATTTTCTAAAAAAGGGGTTAGTTGAATTTGGTACATGGCATTTTGTTTACATTAGAGTTATGTATGCTGGATTTCATCGTAATACTTTATAAGTTTATAAGTTAATCCACTTTAAGTCATTTTCTCAAGGGGACTTTGTATGGGGACTAGGGTCAAATAAAGTCTGATAATTACGAAAATCTGTAGTATTTTTTGCCGATTTTTTAAGAGATACTACAATATTTTATATAATTATGAAGCCCTTGAACTCCGTGGGGTAAAGTTATATGGAGGATAGGTGAAATAATGACCGATTTCAACCATTTTCAATAGACATCGTCGTTGAGCCGAAAAACACGTATGGTCCAAATTTCATCAAAATAACTTGAAATTGCGACCAGTAACTTGCGCACAAGGTTTACATGGAAAGATAGCCGGACAGATGGATGCACATGGCTTAATCGATCCAGAAAATGATTCTGAGTCGATCGGTATACTTTAAGGGTGTAGGACCAATATTTTGGTGCGTTATAAAACATCAGCACAAACGAATAATACCCTTCCCACTGTGGTGGTGTACGATATAAAAATATGGTTTGGAGCATCCCATAATACCTCTTGGAATAATGAAACGGTGGGTAGAACCACAAAGATTTTATGAGATGACCCTGATGAAAAAGGACGAGAAATCTCCTTAAAATGAGCAATGAGGATTCAAACGAATGATGAGCATATGGAAAGGACAGTGAAACTCTGGAGCAATATTCTGGCACTGTCAGGCATTCGTCGAAGTTAGATCCAAGTATCTTGGAAATAGTGCTCTTCCAGAAATAACATTTCTGGCTAACACTGATTGGAAAATTATTAGGAATTACGTCCAGGAAACTGAGTTTCTGAACATAGAAAAATTATATAATCAGTGAACAAAATATATTTTTTTCATGAAAAGGAGCTCACAACAGGCACGATTTAAGCCTTTATTTTAAAACCGACAGAATGGACTTTCCGATGGAAACATTGCGTTTTTCTAGAACTTAAACTTATTTCTAGTGGAGATCAAATTAAACTTTTGATATAAAAAGTTGAGTTTCTTTGAACAAACGTGTAATAACCTGACAATATGAGTGCTTAATACACTGCCAACCAAATAAAATCCAAGAATCCCACATGTGAGAAAGAAATTCATTCACAATTTTAACTTAAAAATTTTCTATCACTAACTGTACATTTTATGTTAGAAACTCATACCCTTGCCAATAGCTATCTACTACTACTACTACTATAACCACTGAAAAAAATCGGTTCAAAGCACATTATATTAAATTCACTTGTACTTAGGACAAGTTAATAAAAATACCAAACAACCAACAAACAAACAATCAGAAACATCAACAGTCGATGAAATTGTGAACAGAAAAAATAAACAACAAATATAAAAAGAAAAACTCCACTAAATATAAAAAATCTAAACAACTAAAAAGATTGGCATTAGAGTTTGTTAGAATACAAAAGACTAAACAAGTATGTACTTACTTTAACTGTACTGAGTTGAGAATGTTTAAAGGATTTTAAAGACATTTGGTTTGTATTGCTATTACACATTTTAATTTCAAGGGATTCAATGCCATTGATGCATATAAAATTGTATATATGTATGTATGTGTGTTATAAGTGACCATTTCTCAGCCAGCATCAGTAATAAGAATTTCGCTAGATGACCAGCTATTTAAGCCATTTTTAATTTATTTTCATTATTACAAATTCTTTCGTCAAGTCACTTGTAGCGAGGATTTTCTACTTAAGTATTAGTTTCTGTTATCAATAATCTATTTTGTTTTTTCTTGTTTTCTTAGTAAATGTATCTGGTAGTGGTTTTAATTGGAAAATAAAAATGGCTGAGAATGAAGTGTAGTTCGTATGTTGTTCTAGATGAAAATTGAAAGAAATAGAAAAGAAGAAAAAAAAACAAAAGCCAAAAAGATATTATCGGACAGTCTGTAGGAACGTTTGTAAATAATTTGAAGAAGTAAGTTTTCCCGCCAGACTACTAGTTATTTCAATCGAACGTTCTTTATATTGTTACGAGCCGACTGGGTTGCTAAAAGCCTTTTTTAATATGGATTTAGTAATGAGTTAAGCGATAACATTGGAGGCAAATACTTACCACACTTGCTTATAAGGCACAACTTATATAAGTACTTACAGATACAACTAAAAATTAAAAGCCGATTTTAATATTGATTTTGATCCTAGCAAAAACTTATATTGAAAAGTAATGAGTTAAGCAATAACATTGAAGGCAAATACTTATCACGCTTGCTTACAAGGCACAACTTATATAAGTACTTACAGATGCTAGTAAAAAAAATTGTTTTGTTTTGAAAACTAGGATGTTGAACATTCAAAATATAAACCTGGGCTTCTGTTATTCGTTAATTCGATGTCTTATTTACAACATCACTGCTTAGTGATAAAACGACAAAATTAAAAAAGTACTTATTTAAGTAATTATATGCATGTCATTATAAGAGTACTTCAAAGTAATAATGCCAAAACTCAAAATGAAGTACTTATTTATCTGATTATTTATAAGCAATTATAAGAGTACTTTAAAGTAAAGTAGATGGTAGGTAGAAGCAAACATCGAGTTTTTGCAGGGATTATAAACACTGAGGCACTGGTAGTAGGGCACAACAGGCACGATAGAGGCCTAGGTGTATTTCTTCGAATTAGATGTATACATGTACATCCTCCCTTTTAAAGTCACTAACTAACTTCTATATTCCTTCAGCAAACTCCTTTTTGATGTTTTTCATGCCATAATAAAATTTCCAAAATATTTAAAACTGACACAAAATAACAATCAGCTTTTGATTTAGGATATTAATTTCTTCCAAAAGTATACCTCACTGTACAATTATAAATAAAATCATTAAATTTTGACACTTTTAATTACTTTTTCTTAATGTGTTTTCGGCTTTTATTCTTTCTTTTTTTCGCTAAACAACTTTTTTATACTTTAGAAAACATTAAAAGCTAAATATTTGTATCTTTAGGCGCATAAAGATATTTTTTTCATTGTTTCTCCAGCAGATATTAAAAATTATGACTCCCACAAACAATTGGGTTTATGATGTTTGTGAAACTGTTCGTTTTTCTCATTGGATTTCATTATTTTAGCTTATAATGCTGGTTGGTGGGCGGTGTGGATTCAATACAACATAATCTTCTTTTCCTTGAACTTTTTTAATGTTTTTAATGTGTTTTTATTAATTTCACTGTAGAACTTTCTTTAAGCTCAACAAGGATAACAAAAGTTAAATGCATGTTTTAAATTAAAACAAAAATTAAAAACAACAATACAGAATAGAAAAAAAAGTATGAAAAAATTACTTATTTCTAGTTAAAAGCATGAAAAAACTGTAGAAAACGCACAAAAGTCAAGTTAAGTTACTAAACAAAAACAATAACAGGAAAAAACATCACATTCCACACAATGAAACTTTCTTTATATATTTTTTTAAGAATAATACATTCTTTTCTTTCCGCAAAAAGAAATTATCGCGTATTTTATAAAAACTTCTTCCTTCGCTTAATGCCCGATTCCATGCTTTGTGTGTTTATTTTCTTTGTCACAAACATGTACAAAATGCAACAAAATTATGATAAACTAAGTGGAAAATAAGTAAGATAAGTAAGAGTCATTCGTGTCGAACTATACAACACCCTACATATTTCATTTATTTTGTGAGTAAGTAGTGATATAAGCAATGATCTACAAAAGCTTAAGGTACCTTACCGAACATACCCCTAATCAAAACTCAGATAAGCAAATCTCAGAAACACTGATTTTCCAAGCCTAAAGTTATATTATAATTTACACGCAGAGAAAAAATCATGGTTCGACATGGTTACTGTAAAAATAAAATGTTCATTATAACAACATATTACTATTAAACATATATAATTGTTATTTTCCATTCCATTAAAAAAAATATTTCCGTAATCATAAAAATATTTTAGTGAAATATTTAATCATAATGTGTTGCCTTGAGCACAAGGTAATCACAATCATGTTTTTTCTCTGCATGTACTTATAACGAATTAAATTCGGTCAACGCTAGTAGGGATGACTTAAAAACTTGAGTGAGAGTGCTTAAAGAGCACATAAAATAAAGGTAGTTATTTAGTTATTTAAGTTATTTAGTTATTTAGTTATTTAGTTATTTAGTTATTTAGTTATTTAGTTATTTAGTTATTTAGTTATTTAGTTATTTAGTTATTTAGTTATTTAGTTATTT
>NC_060950.1:6894435-6931016 GCF_022045245.1 Lucilia cuprina
AGTCTAGTCTATAGTCTAGTCTATAGTCTAGTCTATAGTCTAGTCTATAGTCTAGTCTATAGTCTAGTCTATAGTCTAGTCTATTGTCTAGTCGATAGTCTAGTCTATAGTCTAGTCTATAGTCTAGTCTATAGTCTAGTCTATAGTCTATTCTTAGTTCCATATTCACTGCCGACAGCTTAACTTTTTTATACCATATATCCCAAAAACAATAGTACCAAAATAAGATCAATGTTTGAAGATTTGGTTCCTGCACTTGCTAAAGCAAAGTCTCTTAAATAAACCAATAGATGGCACTGTGTTGTACTTGAACATACATATGTATTATCAAGTATTGATATTCAAACTATGTGTAGTTTTACATTCTTTAAAAAGCGGTTTAAAAGTGTAAACATCTTTATATTCCATCCAAAATTTTCATCGTTTTCATTTAAAACTTTCCTCATTCCAATTACTTATGCTCTCTACAAATCTAGTCAATTATTAAACAAATGAAAAATTGAAATAAACAGAAACTGTTTTAATACATTCGAAATTTTGCAAGATTTACTTTAACGAACAAAAATGCATCTGCTGGAAAAACAATTACTATGATCTTTTTTATGGTAAATTTTCCTTAACACATACATATATATAAATAAAAAGATACAGGAGAAAACACATAGGTACATACATATCTATGCGTATGTGTATGGAAATGAAGAAGTGAAACCACTAGTAGTAGTACAACCCAGCAAACAGAAAAGTTTCAAAAAATATTTTGAAATTATCGAAATTTCAAAGCAACAATGACAATTGTCAAAATATCCTTAATAAGACTAATATATAAACAATATAACATGTGACATCCAATTATTGAATTTTCATCCAATATGTTTGATGGGGTATCTATGCAAATTGTGTGTTTGGGTAACTTTTTTACTATTACAAAACTTGTAACAGTATTTTCCTAACATTGGCTTTCTGTTACGTCTTGCGTGAAATAGCTTTTGATGCAATTTCCACAGTTATTTAAATTAAATGCTGTAGGGTAATTTTTGTTCTTGGTATATGAAAACACTGCTCTACTTGACTTTACTTCTTCGAACTTGTTTATAAGATTATTATAAAGTAGAAGATGGTAAATAAGGATAATGTTAAAAAATAACTGGCCAAAGTAGATATTTAAGATTATAGATTTCTATTAAAGAAGAAAGTGTTTGAAAATATCTTTTGCCGTGGAAACTCAGCGTAAAGCTATTTGGGTTTTACATTAATTTTTTAATACTAAAAGACAATTGAACGACTACAACATACTAAATGTGACGATTTGGTAATATAGTATACATCATCGGTCTTTATTTCAGAATGATACAAATGTATATATAATTATTAATCTATAGTTATTACTATAGATTTGTCTGGATACAAGCCTATAAACTGACCTATAGTCAAGACAATGAACTGATATCTTAAACTCATGACTAAAGACTATATATAGTCACGACTACAAACTGGGATGTAGTAATGACAAATCTATTTACAAAAATATTAACTAATATTTAGTCAAGACTACTCTATAGGCAAGGCTATATATTGATCTTTAAACAGTTACGACTATTGATTTATAAATTATAAATAAATCAATAGTCGTAATTTTTTCTATAGACTTAAACATTACGCTAATCTATAGTCAGGAATGTAGACTGATTTTTAGACAAGATTATAGACTTACGTTTATAAGTAAATGTAGGTTCACCTATTGTCAAGACTTAAGACTCAAACATAGGCAATACTATATAGCCACGATACTTGACAAATATATATTCAATAATATAGATTAATCCATAACTAAAATATCAGGCTGTTCTGTAGTTAAGTAAGTAAACTAATCTATAATTAAGACTATAGACTAAACCAATTTCATGAATATAAACATATTTATAGTCAAGAATATAGACTGATCTATTTTCAAGTCTATACACTGATACAGAGTCAAGATTATTCAACGATTTTATAAACTGATCTATGGTCAATATTATAGACTTATCTAAAGTCAAGATTATAGACTGATCTATAGTCAAGACTATAGACTTAATATAGTCAAGACTATAGACTGATCTATAGTCAAGACTATATACTGATCAGTAGTCAAGACTATAGACTGATCTATAGTCAATACTATAGACTGATCTATAGTCAAGACTATAGACTTATCTATAGTCAAGACTATAGACTTATCTATAGTCAAGACTATAGACTTTTCTATAGTCAAGACTATAGACTGATCTATAGTCAAGACTATATACTGATCAGTAGTTAAGACTATAGACTGATCTATAGTCAATACTATAGACTGATCTACAATCAAGACTATAGACTGATCTGTAGTCAATACTTTAGACTAATCTATAGTCAAGACTTTAGACTGATCTAGAGTCAAGACTTTTGACTAATCTATAGTCAAGACTATTGACTAATCTATAGACTGATCTATACTCAAGACTATAGAATGATCTATAGTCAAGACAATAGACTGATTTATAGTCAATACTTTAGTCCTATTTACAGTTAAGATTATAGACTAATCTATAGTCAGGACTACAGACTGATCTATAACCAAGATATTGCTTATGCTGATAATTGTGGCCAAATATGTTGGCCATAATTATTTTTAAAAACGTCATATTTAAATACTGTATTCTTCGTTCATTTCAAGCTGCATATTGCAAACTTGTTCTATTTTACACTGTCAACTTTACTCGGTAGGGAATAATACGTTACACTTTCTTTTAGTTTTTGCTCTACAAACATTTGCACAAATTACATTTATTTCTTTTAGATAGTTTCCAGTTTTATATTATGCCGAGCCTGTGAACCTTATCACTCCGAATATTTGAATAAATGGCGGCGTACATTTAGTAAGAAGTATTTTTAGTAAAAATTATGAATGTGTTGAAAAACTACGACAAGTTAAATGAAAATTATTTTCTATAATAAAAGAAAAGTTATAAATTAAACATGGCAAAATAATTCGAAAATAAAACTTGAACCCTGAAATGTAAATAAGAAGAAAACAAATATTAAAGCACACTTGACAGATTTCAATTTTGTTGCGAACTACAACTTTAAATAACACAGTAAGAATTGCGAATAAATGACAATGTACTCAAATACGAACCTTTAATTATACATACTTGACTAAAGTTTTTTGTTCCAGTAATCATAAGCTGTGTTTATCTGAACCATAATCTAAAATAGTGGTTTTTGGTTTCACAAAAAAAAAAAAAAAAAAAAAAAAAAAAACATTTTATCATTCCAACATCAGTGCATGTTTATGTAAATCGAAAACTTATATTCTTAATTGAATCTATAAATTTTGTTTTATTCTAAAATTGGAAATACGAAACACCAATGTTACAAATTAAACCACGCACTGTGGTATAGGACAAAAAAAGAGGGAAATAATTCGGTAACTTCTAAACGGTTAATCCGATTTTAATAAAATTTGGTATGTACAAAGAGGAGGTGTTGCCAAGTTTAGTATCTTTTTCTTTTTAAGTTATCTAAAAAGTTTCTAAGAAGATGTATATAGAATTTCTACTTTTTGGAAAGCTGACTTTACATTAAATACGATAAATGAAACAAAACGTTTCATATACCGAGGGGACCAGGTCCATCCAAAAACACCTTATTTTTTATGGAAAATTCAATTTTGAGCAAAAATTCTCAAATCGCATAGTAGATATCAAATTATACCAAAAAATCTTATTTTTGGGATTTTTTAAAACTTTTTTGGGAATTCCGGGATTTCTAATAAGAAAATTCCAAATTTTTATTTAATTTTGGATTTTAAGTAAAAAAATCTAACTAACTGTAAAATTTCATTAAATAATATTCATAAATAAAATTTTTATTGCCATTTGAAAAATTTGTATCTTCGTAAAAACTGAATAACAAACATTTTTATCTCTTATTTTTTAAAGTATTCCGCGATTTTTTTAATTTTCAAAAATTATATACAGTTTTGAAAAATTTACATACTTAGTACTATTATTTCCATCAATATGTGTAACAAATTTAAGAGTTAACCTTATGGATGAAAATGATAGTGCTAGGTAAATTTTCTAAAAGATGTTGAGTTTTCCCTAATTAATTTGTCACTTAAAAAACATTATGTAGGCATGTTATATATAAATGGAAAGGTAATTTTGTCTATATATACGAAAATTTTTTTAAATCGGAACTCAAATGAAGAAATAGGATCGTTTTAAAAATTTAACATAGCCGAGGTGTCATAATTTGAAAAAACTAAACTTGGCAACACCTCCTCTTTGTACATACCAAATTTCATTAAAATCGGATTAACCGTTTAGAAGTTACCGAATTATTTCCCTCTTTTTTTTTTGTCCTATACCACTGTGCCACGTGTGTGTGTTTTTTTGTGAATAACATAAAATTATATTAATTAAATATTTTACAAAAATACATATTTAATAGTAAATATGCATGCAGTTACATACATATGTATATATGTACATGATTTCATTCACTACATTACATTAGAGATATTCACGAGATAATATATGAAGATTATAAATTATGTATAGCCTAGTGTGAAGTCTTTTCCATAGTATTTTCTATAGTTTAGTCTAAAGTCTAGTCTAAAATAAAGTCAATATACATATATAACATAACCTAGTCCATAGTCGAGTCTACAGTCTAGTCTATAGTCAAGTCTATAGTTTAGTCTATAGTCTAGTCTATATTCTAGTCTATATTCTAGTCTATAGTCTAGTCTATAGTCTAGTCTATAGTCTAGTATATAATCTAGTCTATAGTCTAGTACATAGTCTAGTCTATAGTCTATAGTCTAGTCTATAGTCTAGTCTATAGTCTAGTCTATAGTCTAGTCTATAGTCTAGTCTATAGTCTAGTCTATAGTCTAGTCTATAGTCTAGTCTATAGTCTAGTCTATAGTCTAGTCTATAGTCTAGTCTATAGTCTAGTCTATAGTCTAGTCTATAGTCTACTAGTCTATAGTCTATACTATGTTTTAGTCTATAGTGTAGTCTATAGCGTAGTCTATAGTCTTAATTAAGTGAATATCCATAATAATATGAATATTCTTTATTTGAATTTGTTGTTGGTTTCTATGTAAACTGTTGTTGTCGTTGTTATTTTACACATTAACATAAGTAAAATGCAAATGTTTTGTTGGTAGAAATAAATGTATTGATTGTCAATGCAATAAAATCCATTTGTGTTCGCACATATATTTATTTATAATTGCACAACATAAATGTATTGGAAATTTCAGAAATAAATTTTTGTTTCTGGCCCCCTCCCGGCTCTGTGGGTGGTTGGTTGTTTGGTTTGATGGCTTGGTTTTCATTATTTAAATGTTCGATTTTATGTATGTGTATGCATGTGGTCATAACTGCGTGTATGATATTGGTTTTTATTATAAATTTCTATAGATAGAAAGTAAATAAATATATGAATGCATTTGTATTGGAGGTTTGAGAACACACAGATATTTATGTTTATGATAAGCAAATATGTATTTAAAAAATGTAGGGTTTTTTATAAAGAATCTAGTAACTTTAAATTAAATAATTATTTCATTTAATATTTTATTTAAAATTGGTTAAGTACAAGATTTTTTTAGTG
Source organism: Lucilia cuprina (assembly GCF_022045245.1). Classification (NCBI taxonomy): domain Eukaryota; kingdom Metazoa; phylum Arthropoda; class Insecta; order Diptera; family Calliphoridae; genus Lucilia; species Lucilia cuprina. Next base: position 6,900,088 of record NC_060950.1, read on the forward strand.
ATAATAAAAATTTAACATTTCCTTTATCAGGGGAGGGGATATAATTTGTTGTTTTAATGAAACCCTAAACCTAAATTTAATGTATCCTTTGGTCATAAACATTGCCACATATTTTCATTAATATCAACTACTTACTATTTTTGTAATTTATATTATTTTGAATTATAATTTTCAATTTTAAAGTCGACAGTTTAATAAATCATTTTATTGAAACGCCTAAAATATTTATAAAACTCTGATGATATAAATTATAAAATGTTAAATTAAAATATTCATTTTATTTAAACATAAAATTACTTACAAGTGTATGAGCAAAAATATGCTCGTAAATTATTTCGACAGTTTGCAAAAAAAAACGAAATGTTTTATTTAGCAATTACAAATTATTAAAATGTTTATAAGTATTGTTTAAATATAAAATTTTATATAATTTTAACCATCAGTTGCGATTTCTCATACTTAGATGCAGCAAATATGAATATTTATTTTAGGTCCCCAGATGGATCTAAATTATCCGGATTATCCTTCTGGCTATCTGTTGAAAGGAAAAAGGAAAATACCTTATTTCATATTAGATTATAAATTATATAAAAATGAAGATGTCGATTATTTGTTTGTTATGTTCACCCTTAATTTGCATCTTTAATTGTTTTTATATTTTTAATAATTTTTTTCCTACAAATTTATATAATTAAGTTTTTCTACTCTCTTTTGGTCACATAAATATTTGTAATTAGTTTTGTTTAATTTGACCAAATGAAATTACATAGGATATAGTACGCACAAGGCTACTGAGAGAAAAGAAAACTATCACAACATGTTCATTCATGACATTATCCTTAAGGCATAATTAAACAATTCTAAAGAAATAAGTGCACACACACATACACATTACATGTTTTTATTTATTTGTCAAATGTGATTACCACAAACATGGATTAATATTTCTAACCATTAAACATGATATTTAAGTACATACATATGTAAATACAAAATTTATGTCAAAGTAGATATTTGTGTATAAATAACACAGTGATAGAACATTAATTTTTAAAGTATATCATTATATGACAAACTAATATTTAAATAAGCATAAAATTCTGAAACAAAAAAATATAACATGTAATTAAACTATAATACGGCATGTATAAAATTATTAATTGTTGTATTTATTTTTAGTTTAAAATTTGTTTTTTTTTTCTTACACTGTCCATCTCTGTTGCATAGTTTTAATTGTTTTATGTAATAAATTTAACCACATAAATGCAAGTATTGTTAATGATTCTGTGTGTAGCCAGTTGTAAAAAACCATAAGACCGCAGGACATTTCGACAATTAGGGTTTTTCTTCTGTTTTTGTTTTTGTTTATTATATATCTAATAATTGTACAATCTATTTATTAATACATGCTCAATTATGGAAAGATGTGGATGTCTGTCCACATAATAAGAATTACAGAATAGACTATAAACAACTCTATAGACTAGACTATAGACTAGACTATAGACTAGACTATAGACTAGACTATAGACTAGACTATAGACTAGACTATAGACTAGACTATAGACTAGACTATAGACTAGACTATAGACTAGACTATAGACTAGACTATAGACTAGACTATAGACTAGACTATAGACTAGACTATAGACTAGACTATAGACTAGACTATAGACTAGACTATAGACTAGACTATAGACTAGACTCTAGACTAGACTATTGACTATACTATAGACTAAAATACTGACTAGACTATTGACTAGACTATAGGCTATAGGCTATACTATAGTCCCCACTATTAACTAGTCTATAAATACAAGACTATATACTACAGACAAGACTATAGATACGAGACTACAGACTTGACTATAGACTAGGCTATATGTCATTATTTATTAATATATGTTAAACACTTCCTTTATTAGAAGTTTACAGCTTTTACCCAACTTAACTGCGATAATAAAACAATTATGGCCAACACCTCATTTCAAAAAATTCTCTTAATTAATGTAATTTCCCCTTATTTTAGACTCTTAAATAATAAATGTAATTAACATTTTAAATTTACATAATATTTTCTAATTACTTCTTTAGCCTATTAAAACATAAACCCACACACTTGCATATTGTACGTTACATTTACAACTTAAATTTATTGTTGCCTCATTTAAAATTCAAGCAAAGATGATCATTATATAATTTATTTAATAGTATTTTATGTGCGACAAGTTGTACACATAACCACACAAAAACGATTATAATAAGGATACAAAAACACACTTAAAATTAATAATAAAATAAATGAGTTGTAGAAATGCGGCATTTGCTCTGTATAAGCAAAAGGACGAAACAAGAACGAACAAATACGTAAATACTAGATTTACAGAAAGACAGTAGAAGAAAGTAACCAAAACAACAACTAAATTATAAGTGAAACAATTGTTGCAACATTATCTAAGGCAACAGCAATAGCAAGCTGAAATATAAATTGACAAACTAACATACTTGTATAATACAAATAATCTATGTTAATGTTTTGTACTACAGTGCACTGTAGTTTGTGAGATATAATTTTCTTAAATAGTATGAGTGTATCACAACTACATTCAGTCCTTCATGTAACACTAGTATACATATATATTTCTAATATTCTTGACCAAGTTGCTGTATCAAGTAGTAAAAGAGGGCAGTGTCAGGAACGAACTACATTATAATAAATGGGTCAGTTTTGACTTTGCATAGATAACCTAGACCTCAGACTATAGTTTTCTACTAGTCCAGACTATAGTTCGGTTTATAGTCTAGACTGTAGATCAGACTTCGGTTCAGACTAAAGTCTGAGCAATAAGTCAGATTGTAGTCCAGACTTTAATATACACTCAAGTTCAGACTGTAATGTTGGTTATAATCCATTACTTTAGTCCCGACTATAAATAGATCAATCTATAATCCAGACTATAGTCCAAACTATAGACCATACTTTAGCTCAAACTATAGCCTATATAATATCCAGCCCATAGCGGGATATGATGCAGATTTCAGACTACTATTCAGAGTAAATTCAAACTTTATTTCAGGCTGTAATCTACATTGAAAACTATAGGCTATAGTTCAAACCATAGTCCACAGTCTTCAGTTTAATTATAGTTCAAACAAATGTTTAGGCTATAATTCAGATAAAAGTTCAGACTATTGAGTTCAGGTTTCATTTAGAATAGATATATATATAAGACTATATGTTTCACTTAATTTTAGTTCAGAACAAAGACTTGTTCAGACTATATTTTAGATTACTTGTTCAGACTATATTTTAGATTACAGGTTTGTTTTTAGATTAAAATATTGATTCGACAATATTTGCTTTAAATGTTTCCAAATAATCGGACGTTTTCGGTATTTAAACTTGGACCTTTAAATATAGATTCTTTGAAGGGTGTCAAATATATATAGTGAGAATAAGAGATACAATATTTGATAGTGTGCCAGTGTAACAATGCTGTAGGGTAATAATGACTGTCCTGGGTTATCTCGAAGAATATTTTGAAATTTTCTTTTTTGTTTTCCATGTTACGTTGTTACACTTCGTTTAGAATAAGTATCCATGTTATTAAATATGTATGTTCGAATAAAAATGTGTTTAAATATAATAATAAGTATAGAGATGTATATCCCTGCAGTTCGGTATGGCTGCATTGTAAAATTTTCTGTTCTAGAGAAAATAATTTAAACCATTTGAAGACTACAACTTCACTTTGATTGCGATATAACAATTAATTATCAGTAAAAAAATACCTAACCTTTAAAACTGCAGGGTTCGATATTGTGAACAAATAAAACATTTATACATTTATGGACAATATTATGGTACATGATGACAAGAATAACGATAATGATGATTATGTTATTTGCTTGTATATGTCCGAGAATACTGCACTTTTCTATGTCCTGCTATTTTGTATTAGTATGAAAGTAACTGTGAGTATGTGTTTGTGTGTGTGTCTATTCTAAAGTGTAATTATGAAAGCATTATGGCGTATCCACTAACATAATCGTTATTGCGTGAATGTTGCACTGGAGGTTGGTTTTGTGAAATGACAAACGCTAATTTAAAATATGATAGTTGATTTAACTAAATGTATCTCTGTGTGTGAGAAGAGTATGTTGCTGTATATTGTTAACACTTGAATGCGCTGACCAGACTAATCGGTTGGAATGTTAAGATTTTCTTACAAGGATGGGATTGTTAAATGTTTTGGAAATTTTGGTTGATATTTTAAATAGAATTTTAAGTTAATTTTTCAAATGTTATTTACAAATTTTATAAAATCCTAAACGTAATAGGTTTTTTTTCCAGCATAACTCTTAAAATTTAGATCTTAATTAAACTCAACACATTTACACTTCTTCCCTCTTTGACACTACTTTTTATATAACGTAAAAATATTTTAGATAATTTTAGATGGCTACCTCGGGGTTTATACATCGGTATGTGTGGAGACATGTTATTGTCACAACAGGCGTTGAGGCAAAGTCGTATTTCAACACTTTTTAAACATATTCAAACTTGTGGGGTAATTAGGATGTCAAAATGTTGCTTTACCTACAATGTACATTATACATACATGTAAGTATTTGTGTGCATATACACTTAAGTATGTATGTTTGAGTATATATGTATTTGTGAATGTGTTTAGTTTCAATTGCTACAACATTATTTAATTGAATCTAATTGTTAAGTACTTGCAATTTGTACAACATATTTACATACAAATACATACATACATACATATATACATCCTTATACATATATGTATATTTATAACAAAACGGCCCAACAGACAGATATTAACATGGATAGAGCTTCAGACAAACTGCAGTCACTGCTTCAAAACTTAATAATGCTTATTATGGCTAATGAGATTTGTGCGAGAATTGAATAAAGAATATGAAGTTAAAAGAAGAAACAAAAATTGTTAAGGATATGATTTAAATTGATATTTAATTAGTATTTTGTATAACACTGGGACCGTACTATAGTCGAGAGTAACGATTATACACTAGTAGTTGAGTCGATAGAGTATGGACTATATAATAGTCGAGAGTATCGTCTATACAATAGTCGTGAGTATGACTATACTATAGTCAAGATTATTTACTATAATACAGCCAGTACATCTGCTATACTACAGTCGATTGTATGGTCTATGCTATAGGCGATCATATCCGCTTTGATATACATATATTCAAGAGTATTAACATTAAAAAGTCGAGGGTGTAGGCGATTCTATAGTCGAATATATCTACGATTCTATAATAGAGAGTATCGGCTTACTACTTTCTAAAGTATTTACTAGTCGAGAATTTCCACCATTTATAGTTAAAATTTTATTATACAAGCTGCAATATTAAGCTTTAAAAGAGAATCTCGTACAATAAATTAAAAACTTTAATATATACATGTGTGTGTATGTATATGTATGTGACTTTCTTACGAGTATGTCGTATGTATTTTTTTTTTACTGAGAATATCATATGAATATTTAGATCACGTGAAGCGAGTAGAGTTGTTATGTTTATTTATTTTTCGATTTTTTTTTCAACATTTTGGAATAAAAAAACTACATCCAACTAATATAAATAAGTACTGCTTTCAACTAAGGGAGAATATGCAATACCGTATGTTGCAAGCATTTTTTGTTGTTTATTTTTAAACCCAAAGAGCTCCGGAATGTTTATACGAGTATTATTTGTATACTGTATGTAAACACACACACACATGTACATCCAATGTCGAAATATGGATTTGTGTAGCATGTGAAAACATTCATTTATAAACGTTATGCACGTGTGCCTCATCAATTCGTGGCAAAATTGCAGTAGCATCTCTCCCACATAAAGATTCACTAGTTAAGACTAACAAACATTATACAACACATGGTTAACACAGTTTTTCTAAGAAAGTATGTACATATGTTGAAACATTAGGGCAATATCAAAAATAAGCCTTCATCACATTGCAGAAGCCAAAAGTATTTTACAAAATGATTTTATAAATCCATCCATAACTTTTTGATGTACCATATACTTATTCTATGGGTACTAATTCTGTAAGACAGAATATTGAATAGATATGACAGTTCTAAAATGTTTATAAATTCCATAAAAGTTATCACCTTAATAAACATACACTTAATGATATAGTATGCACTACTATCTATATTGCTTTCTTATGTAGTATGAAAGGATTTTGAATATGGATGGACATTTTAAAAGTTTCCGAAATTCGACTAATCGTTTATTTAAAATATTTTAATGTTAAATAATTAAGAAGAACGTTGTATATTTCAGTTCTAGTTTTAGTCCAGTTCTAGTTCAGTTCTAGTTCAGTTCTAGTTTAGTTCTAGTTCAGTTCTAGTTCAGTTCTAGTTCAGTTCTAGTTCAGTTCTAGTTCAGTTCTAGTTCAGTTCTAGTTCAGTTCTAGTTCAGTTCTAGTTCAGTTCTAGTTCAGTTCTAGTTCAGTTCTAGTTCAGTTCTAGTTCAGTTCTAGTTCAGTTCTAGTTCAGTTCTAGTTCAGTTCTAGATCAGTTCTAGTTCAGTTCTAGTTCAGTTTTATTTCGGTGCAACTTTGTACTACATTTTAACTCGTAATGTACATTATTACAATAATAACAACAAAAACAAGAAACTACTTTTCTCAGATTACTTAAAAGACCCTCATAGTAGTTTGTCACGACTATGCATATTAATTACATTAAATAATGATTTCAACTTAGTCGTTAGACTGCACTTCCGTTCTACACCGGAAATTGTTGCAATATGTTGTTGTATGCAGTGAAAGGATTTTTTGTAAGAAAAATCCACATTGTTCATTTGTCGATGTAACTAAATGTTTTGAATAAATATGAGTAAACATGTCACAACATCTCAGAAATTTAACTTAATTGTTCACATATACTAAATACCTTAGGGTATGGCCCTTTTCTCTCATTTTTCGCTTTTTATCTTTACTATAACCCTGCAGTTAGGAATGGTCGTACCAAATTTATATTATTAAACAGCTGAAGAGAATGTATAACAATAAAATAATAAATAAGTATGAATCAAAGGAACATTTCGAACAAAATTCTTTTAAAATTTATAGACTTATTGCAATGTGGGTGGGTTGCATTAATGTTAATACTTACACAAATATGTATGTTCTCTACATTTACGAGCTTTTGTCATACATATTCTATTGGTACGTGTAAAGTAAATGGCATAAAGTTTAATGGAAATTTGTTAACTATCCTTTATTTTATCGAAAATTGGAAGCACAATTAGTAAGGGTGTGTCAAGAAAAGAAACAAATTAAACAAAATTTCTTAATGTTATTTTTGCATTACATTGCTTTTGTGAAAGGAAACATTGTTATAAAATCACAATTTACTATGAATTAGTTAATATGTTGTAAACTGTAATTAATTTTATATGTTGTCTAACATATGAAACATTAGCTTAAAATCTTTAGAAAATATTAACAATCAATATTTGCACTATAGGAAAGGAAATTAGCAAAAATGCTCAAAATCACTTTCTGAGTTGATTAAACTAAAGGAAACTAGCGAAATGCTTAATGTTAAATTATAGATTAAACTGTAGTACGTTTCTCTTTCTGTCTGTCTGTCGTTAAAGACTTATATGACTACCTTCCAGCAAAAGCTGGATAATAACTTGCCATTGTAATTACTTACCGAACAATATACTTTTTAATGTCTACAACAGATTTTCTGGATTACATAGAAGTAGTATAATAATGTTTTATATTCATTTGTTAGAAGCTGTATAGGTTTTTCTATGTGAATTGCAACAACTACTTTTTCTAATTACTTGTAACCTTTTGTAAGTAAATTTTAACATTTTAATAATTTGATTACATAGATGTGATGCTAAATAATATATTTATGACACATTTATAATGTGTTATTTAATTTTTTTCAAATTCATTACTAATTCCATTTTTTCGTACCATTTATATACCTTTTGTAATTACTTGCCTCTAATGACCTTAATCTCCTTATTTTGCAATGAAAGTTTTTGCATTGTCAATTCCAAAAACTTGTAATGTGTAGTTGAGCAACAGCCAATTTCAATTACATGTATTTTACATTGATTGTGTTCTAATTACAATTTCTTGTGTACCGAAATACAATTACTTAAGCATTATTAATTACGTCCAAATTATCCAACAAAACTTCAATTACAATAACAAATAATTGTAATTGTTAAAGCTTCCATTAAAACTACATTAAATGTAATTGTAACAGGCATGGGGGGGGGGTAATGATTACACAAAGTAATTCACTACATGGTCAGTTACAATTACTTGAAATGTGTAATTGAAGTTTTTCCATTTGCAAATACTTCTTACCAGTTATGAGTATTTTTAAAAATTATGTACTTCATCTAAAACTTAGGGATGCAGAAATGCGTTTGTGAAAAGGCCTGAGTTAAAAAATTCAGATTGCATTTACAACAAGACATGCTTATTAAAAAAAATGTCCTTAAAAGACGACTATGTGCCAAATATGATAACAAGGTTTTTACGTGGACACACCCATAGGCGGACAAAATTAAATCGATTAGAACATGATTCCGAACCAATTGGTCTACAAAGCTGGGTGGTTGGTTAGGTATAAGACCAACATTTTTGTGCGCTAAAACCATCAACCTAATAACCACTAATAGGGCCGAAAATTTAGTTATAACCCTAATAAACACTTCCGTATTTATCACCCTCTACAAAAAATATAAATATTTTTTTTAAATTGCAAACTGTCATGCAGTTTTTAACTAAAAGTATGAGTAATTGTTAAAACTATATGAGAAAAATAAAAAAACAGAAAAAAACTTTAACACTTCATTTAATCTTCAAACATTTTTTTTTTTATACATTTGGTGTATTTTATTTTTGCAATGCACAACTCAATTTAAACTGTTTAAATGTTGTTATCAACTTTTTTGCACATGTACAATATACCCGCTATTTTTTTAAGATTTTTTTTTATTTTATTTTTATAATTTTTTTTTATACATTTTTGTTTTGCATTTCATTAAAATAAAACACTTTTTGCAAATAAGTAGTTCAAAGTAGAGCGAGCACAGCTGAATTTATGTATGAATATTTCTTCTTTAAACTTTTCCCTGCTATCCCAGGGTTTGTCGTCATCATCACAAGCAGCAACAGCAGAAGCTTCAGCATTGTCGTTGCAATTTTTGTTTTTTTTTTTTTTTTGATTCAGTTTGGATATGGTACGGTTGTATGGCCAAATATCGCTCCATACTTCTTTACATTCCATATGCTTAATTTAAATACTATTGAATGCAAGGAAGCATGGAACTTTCAAAGGCTTGTGTTTTGCTGTGAAGGGGGTGCTGCTTTTTTTTCGTATGTTGGAAAAAATTTTATTAATTTTTTTGTTTTTACACATACACACGAACACTTTATATTATAATTTTAATAAAATTTTATATTTTTCATATTTTATATGGAGATTTTTTCACTTTTTTGTTATTATTTTTGCGATTTTTTTAAATATTATTATTATTAAATTAATGTTGAAACATCACACAAACACATAGATTTTATAACATCATCAACACTTGGTTGTGTGAAAAATGTGTTTTATTGTTATTACTATTATTTTTTTTTTTGGCAAAAATTTAATTTTGATTTAATTTGTATAAAACTAAAGCTTTAAATTTAACTTAAAATAATAAGAATTTTATTGTGTTTTTTTGGTAGTTAATGAAAAAATATTGTAATTGTTTTAAACATTTTTTTAACATTTTTTAAAAAGTTGCCAACATAAAAATGTTGCCTACATTGGGGTATAAGTTTATGCAGCATAGTTTCATATGTATTTATGAAAGTATTTATTTTTTCTTTTTTTTAAGAAAATCCTTATTACTATAACTTGAAAAAGTGTTTTATTTTTTTAGTTATTTTTAAACAAGAAATTAAAAAAAAAGTTTAAATACTTTACTGTGTAAAATATGTAGAGACAAACAAAAAAAGACTAAGTTTAGCTATTGAAAGGGAAACAGGAAACGCTTTAAAAGCTGTAAATTTTAACAGAATTTAAGTTACTCTATAGTGAGTAAATGTGGAGTTATTGTTCTCTAAAGACTGTTAAAAGCACTCATCAGCAGAGAGTGACAAATGGGCTTTCTAATTAGTTTTGTTCGAGTTTACGTTTGTGTTATGTAAAGAGAACACGTACAAAAGCTCTTTGCCTAGTACTACTTTAAAGCAGAGAATAAAATACAAGAGCAGCTTATCAAATAAACTTTCTAGTCATTTTTGTTTGTTTTATACACATGTCAAAGTTTCCGTTTTGTATAGAAGCAAGAGAACACATACAAAAGCTCTTTGCCTCGCATAGCTTTAAAGCAAAAAATGAATTAAAACAACACGTTATCTAATGCTCATTCTAATTAGTTTTGTTTGTTTTATATACACATACAGAAACTCTTTTCCTATCACCACTCTAAAGCAGAGAATAAACTACCAGGGCAGGCTATCAAATGAGCTTTCTTATTCGTTTTGTTTGTTTTATACACATGTATTAGTTTACGTTTATATGAAATCAAGAGAACATATATTAAAGCTCTTTGTCTAGCACTGATCCAAAGCAGATCATGAAATATAAGAGCAAGCTATTAAATCTATCAGTTTACATATGTATAAAATTAAGAGAATACAAAAAAACTCTTTGTCTAGCACTGATTCAAAGCAAAGCTTGTAATACAAGAACAGGCTAAATTATAGCCTTAAAGTTACACCATTCAACTCATTTACACCAAAAAAGCGATCACTGTTATGAAATATTAAACTTAAAAGGCTTTTTCTTCCAAAATTTGTTATTAAACAATGTTTTAAATAAAGTGTTGCAAACTTTCTGCAAAAACCTTGAATGCTTGCAATAGTAGAACGTTTACTAACAAAAAAAAACTATGCACACATTGTATAAAATGAATTTTTCTTTTATATGCACTTGGTATTAAATGAGTATTTTTTTAGATATTCTTTAAGCAAACAAAAAATATGATATATTAACAAAAAAAAGCTTTGCATATGTTTCTCCAAAAACAGCTCTTTATCAAACTAAGCCACAAACTGTTGCACGTTTTAGAGCAGGGATAATATAAAAATATAGTTCTTTTTTTCACAAAACTCTAGTTTTAAATGTTAACACTATCCCAAACACACACACACACAATTTAATTTTAAATTTAATACTTTTTCAAAAGAAATATTTAAAGACAATGTTTCTTAGATGAGTAATGAAACACAACTGTGATACTTTCTCATTGTAAACAAGACTTTATATACAAAAATTAATTTTTAAAATTTTCTTAAAACACAACTACATTAAACTAGGCACCATTTATCCCTTAGCTAGGGGGAATATGTATATGTTTGTTAAGACCCTAGTAAGAAGTAATTAAACACAACAACAACAACAAAAAAAAAAGGTGCTAGGTCAATGCACACATGTAAACACTTACAAGACAGACAGAATAGATCTTAGAATCAGACACTTATAAACATATGGGTTTTTTTCTTCACTCACGGTAATACCCATTTGAATATTCGTTTTTATTCTGTTCGATATTTACCTACTTGAAGAATTATTCAGATTTGTTGGTGCATTGGATTTTTCCCAATTGTCTTTTTTGTTTCTCTTCACTACCTACACTAGGGGTCTTTAAAATCTCAAGTGTGTGTGTTTGGATTTTTAGTTTTCAAAAAATTCTAAAAAAAAACTTCCTATGCAAAATTCCTATCAGACTAATAAAAAGTCTGTTATTCATATGTTGACAATATGTGTGTGTTGTATGTATTTGTTTTGAAGTCTTTAGAAAAAAAGGCGCGATCATTGATCCTTAAGTAAATGTAATAATAAGTTAAATATAAGGAATCAAAAAAAAATAAAACAGAGTTTTCTTACAAAAGATGAATTTTAAAAGAAATGCTATAAAAAATTAAATTTAGCAATAATTTAAAATAAAACTATTTAAAGTTGTATACGAGAAAATAGCTGCTAGCAACATGTTTTATAAAAACGAATACAAATTTAAAATTGTTAACAAATATTCAATCGAAAATTAAATTAAATAAATATTTTGTTTGCAAAAATAATTGAACAAACTTTGTTATGGTTTTTAGCAACATGTTGCTGAAAAAGTGTCTAATTTTGTTAAAAAACAATTTAAAACTGTTTAATTTTAATATGTTTTACTTAATTTTTCAAATTTTTAAAGAAAAATTTAAATAAAATCTATTTATTAATAATGTTGCTAGCAACATGTTTATATGCATAGCTTTAAACAAAATCCTTTAATAATAAACTATTGAACTAAAAAAAAGTTGCAAATTTAAGCAAAAATAAAAAAACACTATCATATAAAGTTTCTAGCAACATATGTCTTAATGAAACTTAACAACAACTCAAGCAAAACTTGAGCAAGCCATAAATGTTTCATAAAGCAAATGTTTTTGGGACTTTTTCATTAAATTTACAAAAATAATTATAAATCATGTTAGATACCAAGAATAAGTTTTATGCAACATGTTGCTAAACAAAAAATGCTAAAAATGACTATATAACTAAACAAAATTATAATTATAATTTCTTTATAAACTAAATTTTCTTTAATTTTATTTTTTTTATAAAACTTTTCAATGTTTCTAGCAACATGTTGCAAAAACTTTAAAATTAAATGTATTTATAAACTCATGATTACAAAAATGTTTGAAGAAAGTAAAACTAAGCTTAAACACTTTTTAAATAATATTTTTTAGCAACATGTTGCTTAAAATATGTTGTACAATGCAACAACAACTAATAAAAGAACTAAGGCAAACTTTAAAGGTTTCATTCAACAAATGTTCCTTTAAGCATTTAATGTACAAAAAGCTTCTAGCAACATGTTGCCAATTAAAAACTAATGAAAAAGAAAACAGAGACCAAAATTACAATTAGAGTTTTGTAAGAACAAATTTTCATTAAAAATTAATTAATCATAAAACGTAGGAATGTTTCCAGCAACATATTGCTGTAATCATTTAACAATAAATTTTTATAAAAGACTGCAAAAGAGAAAAAAGAAAATGTTCTTAATGAAATTAAACTTAATTTAAACAAATATTTTAATAATGTTTTTAAACATGTTTCCATCTTTAAAACTGGATAATAAGCATTATCAAACCACAAAATTTTGTCAATTAAATGAAACTTAATTTAAAATAAAAAAGTTTTAAAAATGTTTATAAACATATTCCAATCAATTAGAAACTTATGAAAATGAGAACAGTAAATAAAAGTACAATAAGAAATTTGTTAAAAAACACTTTCTTTAACAATCAATTTCGATTGCATTTGTTATGTTTCCAGCAACATGTTGATAAATTAATAATTACAAATTCATTGATTCAAAAATCTTTTCCAATCCAATCCAATCCAATCTTTTAGAAGACAAACAAAAGAGAAATTTAATTCTAAAAAATTTTTTAATAATTTAAGACCGAGCAACAAGTATTAAAATGAAAAACAAACACTGCACAGTTTAGCAACATCAAAAGAGAAATTTTTTGGAGTTTAATGAAATTTAATTTTTAAAAAAATGTTAGAAACATGTTTATAAACATGTTTCTATTAATTAGAAACTGATGAAAATGAAAACATTAAACGAAAGTATCGTTTAGAGTTTTTTTAAACGAATTTTCTTTAACAATCAATTTCATAAAACTTTGTAATGTTTTTAGCAACATGTTGCTAAATTAAGCTACAACTGTAATTCATCAGCAAAAGAGAAAATTATGTTAACTTAATTTTAGAAATGTTTATAAACATGTTTCCAGCTTTAAAAAATGCATAAAAAATAAGCATTTAAAAGCAAAACAATCTTTGCATGGTTAAGTAAACACTCGAAAAATTAAGAAACATTTATCTATACCTTGCAACTATGTTGCTGGCAGTATGTTTATAAGATATTTAATTAAAATCTAACTAAGAAACATAACATGCTTAGTAATATTTTACTTCAGATTACTTTAGAAAAAGAAACCTTTAACCCTTTTTTTATTAATTTATTAATTGAAAATTATAAAATATTTTTTTTTCTTATTTTGTCCCTCAACATATGCTTGTTGTTAATGATTGGTTTATTGTTACAGCTGTTTACTCAATTGTTATCGCATTTTAATTAATATTTATGTTAATCGTTAATTTCATATTAATATTAAAACTACACGATAAATCGTTGTAAATAAATTCCCTGTATAAAATATTATAAATAATTGTGGGTTAATTTTTTGCACAAACATACAATTGTTTTTTTTTGTTAAGCACACACTTACAACAAATTCAAACGTGTATTCAAGAGTATTCATAATTTATATTATTTATTTGTATTTGTATTTGTATTTTTTCACGGTTATTTATTTCCTGTTTATCCTTCAATTGTAGACATTGTAAAATAATTATATTTAATTAGTATTGTGTTTGTAATCCTTTTGTTTTTTTTTAAATGTTTGTTAATTGTTGTAAATTTACAAATGTTAAATTGAAGTAAATACTATTTTAATGATTTAAAAAAAAAATGTTTAAAAAGTTTTTAAGTGTCATTATAATTAAATTAATTATAACACAGTTCGACAGAATTTGAAATAAATCGAAAACCTGAGTCGAAGTTAGACTTTTTAAATTCTAATCTCTAAATCTGGCATCAGATTTTCTTCATCACTCTTGTGAGATATCGTGTTTTGTAATTTGAAACAATGCAATTTTTAGTCCTTTTTAAGACGTTACAACTGCTCCAAGACATATTTTTTTATAAATTGTGAACATCCAAAAGTCCATTCTACCAGCTTTAAAAAAACATCTGACATATCATCTTTCTTCTACAAGATATCTTCTCCGAGAAATTGGAAACTCATAGTTTTAAGTATATTCATGGTATTTATATTCTTTACTATTATAGTGTGGTGGATGGAACGCTATGATCTATTCCTATCTGAGAATGTTCTAAACATCATTTTCTGGTGCCACTTAACCATCTCTAACTGTCCGACAATTTCAACGGATGATATCTCAAAAACTACAACAGAAAAAGGAAGGAGATATGTCAGAAGTGAAAGAATGAACTATCTGATGGCATATACAACATTTGATACATAAAGTTGTGTTTGAGCACTTACTTATAACGTTCCAAAAAGGGCTAAAAATTTCAATCCTTTTGTAAAGAAAACTTTGGTCTCAAGGTTAAAAAATTTGTCACTGTGTGTAATTTAAGTGTGAAAGAGATGAATAAAGAGCAATTGAGTTTGGCAACATGTTGCTGAGTAAACATATAAACTTTTAAAAAAGTTAAATAAAAAATGAAAGTTATTTAAAAAAATAAGTTTTTAAATGAAATGTAACAAAAGATTGACATAAAATTAAAAAATAAATTTAAAAAATATAAATAAAGAAAATAATTAAAAAAAATAAAATTATTTTGAAGAAAAATTTAAAATTTCAATAATTGAAATTGAAAAAAAAAATCAATAAAATGTAAAAAAACAAAGAATTTGCATGAAAATTTTTATAAAAAATAAAATTAAATCAATTATTTAAAATTACCTTAATCAAATTAAAAATTATATTATTTAATTTGCATTTGAATTAATATTTTTAAAATTATACCAACAAAAAAACATTTGAAATTAAATAAAAAATGTTTTTAATTAAAATGAATTTTAACAAAAATTATAAAATATATTAAAACATAAATAATTTAAGGAAAATAATAAAACTCTTAAAATTTTAATAAAAAATTTTTACAACAAATATAAAAAAATTAAATAAAAATGTCTGAAATTTAAAGAATAAAATAAATAATTGATAAAAATTTCCGTACAAATTTTTTAAAATACAAAAACAATTAATAAGTATGAAAATTTAAGAGAATAGAGGAAAAGGGATTTACAAAGAAACGACCTTAATAAATATATATTGATATTTAAACTTAAAATATAATAAAAAAAACAAATATATTTAAAAATATAATTTTTCCTTAATAACTGAAAACAATAAATTTAAATGAAGTGAGGGAAAGGAAAGTAACCCCCGTAATAAAAATAATTAGAAATTTAAACAAAAAAATACAAAATATATTAAAAAATATTATTTTTCGTAAATAACTGAAAACGATAAACTTCCAATTATTTATTTTTTATTTCTTTTTTTCATAATTTAAAAACTCATGTTTTTTTAATTTTCTATAATTTTTTTATTAATTTTAAAAACAATCTTTTATAAAATAAAAATATTGTTTATGAAAAACGGCGTTAAAATATAATGAAAATAATATTTTATTTCAAAAAATTAATATTATTTTTTTTATTTAAAAATATATTTTTATTTTTTTTAATTTCTATATTTTTTGGTGATTTTTATTTTTTGCATTTTATTTATTTGTTTAATTTTGATTTTGTTATATTTTTAATTTTTTTTATTTTAACTATAATTTTTTTGCAATTTTTCAACTTTAACTTTAAAAATGTTTATTTATTTTAATTTAAAAAATAAATTTTTTTTTAAAAATAATGTTTTTTAAATTTTCCTCGAAATTTTATTTAATTTTTTTTATTGTAATTTGTCTTTAATACTTAAAGTCATTTAATTTAAAAAATTTTTTAATTTTTCTAAATTTTTTAAACAAGTTTTTAAGACTTTTCTGAAATTTTTTTTTTCTGTTTTTTAAAGTTTTTTAATTTTTTTTAACATTATTTTTAGTATAATTCATATTTTTAGAAAAAAATTTTTTTACTTCACAATTTTTTTGTGGTTGATATCAATTAAAATTTTTTTATAGATTTCTGGCATTTTTTTTTTTTAATTATTGACTAAATTTTAAACACAAATAAACTAAACTTAAAAATTTTTTTCAAATCTTTTTTAAACGTTTTAAAACTTTAAAATTTCATACCTTTCAATTTTGTAAAATAATTTATATTTATTTTAGCTTTTTAAAACAAATTTCAACAAGTTTAAAGAAAAAATACTTAAATTTTTTTAAATATTTTTTTCAATAAAAATCCTTATGTTTTAATGTAGTAGTTTTCCACTTTAAAAAAATTTGTACTTTTTTTTTGAGTTGAATAAGTCAAAAAACTTGAAATCTTTTTCTTTTCTATAACTTTAATTCTAATTTTAGTTTAATGCCAACCAAAAAAAAAAACGAATTGTGGCAAAACTTAAGCAAAAAGTCGCTTGAGTGAAAAAAGAACAGAAAAACAAAAAATTTTTTTTTTTTGAACTTTTTTGCTTCAAATATTTTTAGAATAGAATTATAATTTTAGGTGCCGGCAGAAAACGAAACATACACCTATATTTTAAAAAAAAAGTACTAATACATATACTTCAGCATGTGTGTACGTATGTATGTGTAAGTGTGTGCTTTTTTTTCTATACACAAAATTTCTAGGATGTGAATTGTTGTTCTCCATAAATAGTAACATTGAGGCGAAATATATATTTATTATTTGTTTTATTATTGGTGTATAGTAGTAGTAGTAGTGAGAGAGTGAGAGAGATATTAGAGATCATGTTAAAAGAAAACCAACAACAACAACAAAATGTTAAACTTTTTTTAGCCCAAAACAAAAAAAAAACTTTTAAATAAATTTTGTTTTAGCTCAACAGCGAAAATAACCCGCAACAAATACCTCTGCTCATTTAAAATACATACAAACACTCTCATGTACATGCATACATACACTCTCCTATACATTGACACTCGGAAAAGCTAGAAAAATTATTCATACTAAAATTACATTTTCATTGCAAAAAACAAAAAGTAGAAAACCATTTACTCTTATACATACATATTTAGATAACTAAACCAGTATGTGTGTCTGTACACATACATATATAGTTTTTTTTTCGTTAAAAGAGAGATATAAAAAGTGGGATTATGTCTAACATTTCATGGACGACAAAGTCTAACGGTAAAAATGAAACGGAAACGAAAAAAAAGAACTAGTGTGGCCATAAAACACTCTCTTAGCATGAATTATGACATTTGATATGTTGTTTTGTTGTTGTAGTTGTTGTTCATAAGTTTGTTGCTATTATGGGGTTAAACTGCAACAAATACATGAAACTAAAAATTTTAAATAAAAAAATATTATGCAAACAAAAAAAGTGTGGCCATTGAGGCGTGTTTTTCCACAATTTTTCTTTGTTTAAAAAAAAATGTAAAAATTTACTTTTCTTTTTTTTATTAATATTAAACAAAGTTATTCATAATTTTCCGTATTATATAATAATATTTCTCTTAAACACTTAGCTTTAGTTCAAAGTTTTATTTTTTGTTTGTTTTTTATAATTTTTTTAATTTTTTTTTATTTTTTAATAATTTCACTTTGATTGTTTTTTTTTTATAACACTGTTATCGTTCAGATTTTCTTTAATTTTACTTTTGACTTTAAAATTTCATTTTTCAAAATTTTTTATACAATTTTTATAATTTCTTTACTTTTCTTATTCTAAAAATGTTTATTTTTTTAACACTTTTTGTTTTTTTTTTCAGCTTTAATTTAATTTTTTATTAATATAAGTGCGATCTGTACTAATCGACTTCAGAAACAGCAATGCACATAAAAATGCAAAAATCTCTACTTAGTCTCATATCGTTATAACTGTACTAACACCAATATTTCTAGCCAATATTTAGATATCTTTACAATCTGTATAACAAACACCCATACTCACACTAACATGCCAACAATAACAAACAACACATCCCCCTTATAATTATATATATATTCTCCATTTACCTATACCACCCCATTTAAAAGATCTATAAGTGTATTCCCCCCAGTTTTTTTTTTCAAAAACAGTTCAACAGCATTATTATTTTCAGACAAACACATTCCCTTGTATGTATGCATGTTTGAGTGTGTGTGTGTGCTCTTTAGCTATATTCCCAAAAATATATATACATATATATTCCAAAAGCTAAAAAATCTTTGCTAAATTTTGCTACCAACCACATCCCATCATTATCATACCATACACTTGATACAATGTATACAACAGCAGCTGTATGATGAACAACGAAGAAGACAATTCACTTGTTCTGCTGATCATTAAACTTCTTGCGCATGCTTTTTCACTAAATTCCCCCTTTTTCTGTGTTCTATACTTAGACATTCGTACGCTCACTTACTCAACGATTTTTTTACACCCAACGACAAACACACACACACATATCTATAGGAACTCCTCACTTTGGCATATCATTGCTTTTGCTGTTTGAGATTTTTTTTTTATTTCGTCAGTATTTTTGTTTTGAAGAAAAAAAATATATATATTCTTACAAAACTTGTACATTTTTCATTGCTTTTTTTTGCCGGTAATATTGAAACGTGATGACGAAGAAATTTCGAAAACAACAGCAAGTTTTTTCAAAATTCAAGTTATATACATACATATATTTTTAATGCGCTACATTTTTGAGAACTGTGTATACATTATATCAGTTTTTCGAGTTATCGAGATCACGAAACCTTTTAGTGGCGATATTTGAGACGATTTGAAAAGAAGAAAATATATTTGTTGATCAAATCTTTTATATCGTCTGAAAGTCTAATTAGTCAGCTTCCTTAAGTCTTAATGTTTTAAAGGACCAATTTATGCCAATAAAAGCGCAAAGATTGTTTTATTTGTAAAAATCTGTCATGTCTTCTAAAAGCCCAATCATTTAACCTTATAACTGCTACATTTTTGTGATACTTATAACTTAATACAAAGCATTAGACAAACATCAATTTCGTTAGAAGCTTAAACATAATTTTAGCCATTCCGGTATAAATTCATTTATTTAAATGTTTCATATCAAGTAACTCAACTTTTGAAATCGACATCTTCCGCCACCAGTTTATACACAATTCTTTACCAAGTTCGGCTAATAACTCTCTGAGTTACAATGGGTCAAGCATGTGCTTATCCTTTGGGCAAAAAAATTATTTAAATAACATTATGTTGGACGTTTGTTTCCAAAATGGCCTCTTTATTGGATTGAATGATAATTTATCCATATCCGTCGTAAGGTGCTACGTGGGAACCAAAGTCGGCTCACACCCATTATATTTTAAATTTCGACTATGTTTGATCTTATAATCTCAATAAATAACGTCCTTAAGGGAAAACAAGTAAGAATGTATAGTCTGGTATGGTCGATCACATGTCACCCTACATGATTTTATGTTCAAAATGTAGACTGTAATATTTTGACTAAAAAGAGATTGATAGGTTCTATGTTTACTGTAAAATTATTTGTGCTAGAGAGATACTAGAACATTTAACATACTTTTAAGCTTAAAACCCCTATTCGAAGGTAACAATTGTATACGGGCTAGTCGGCATAGTGAACCGCTTTTAAGACCAAATGACGAAAATCATAAGAAGAGAATTTCATATAATTATCTTGAATTATCTTAAGGCCCAAATAAATCACACAAGCGGCTTGACAAACATACCAATATTTTACGTTTGTACAAGCTTGTTGTGTAGTGTATGAGGGTATATCGTGTTTGTACAAATGCTTGCTGTTTGTTTGTGCAAAAAAAAAAGAGCGCAGGCAATCGTCTCTTTACTGTCTCTTTGTAGGGTGTAGAGTGGCGATTGACTTCCTCGTAGGACAAGACCATGTTAAAATGGTCGGTCACCTGGGTAGTCAGGTAGCAAGGGGCCACCACAAGTGGTAGGTTAAGTGGTCAGTTCGGGACTGTCCCGTCGAAATGCTGGGAAAAGTATATCTGATAAGTTGCTTGTGTAGTCTATTTCGGCCTTTACTCAACAACTAACTTTTCAATAACTACAACATACCGTCTTCATTACTTAGAAGGAGTCTACTAATGAGTTACAAACAACTTTCCGGCAAAAACTTGGTAATGACTTGCAATTACAACCACCCACCCATTAACATACTTTTTAATGAATGTTCTGATTACATATAATAACTTAAATAACGCCTTATTAATAATGTGTAATATAAATACATTCTAATTCATAAGTCAGCTTCTGCGTTGTAATATAGAAACAGTATTTGTTTTTGTTATACGTTTTACATTGACTGATTTTTCTAATTACTTGTAAGCAATTGTGTACCTTCTTGCCTCCAATGAAATCGCCATGTTAAAATAATAACTTTAAATGTCATTGTGTAAGTAAATTAAGGCCTTTTTACCTCATTATCAAGTAATGAAAGTTTTTATTGGGTTAATTTAAACACATCGAAGTAAGTAGTTAAGGTACGTTCACACCTATCAAATATTTGACAAAAAGCCGTTACCACTATTTTTTGTAAATTTATTTCTGATTCTACATGATTTTTGTAATTGCAAATAATGTCGAATCGAATAATGAAGATGTTCTAAACAGATCGTAAAAATTATTTAATCATGTGCAAATAAATATATATTGTAAGGAACATAAACTGTTGAATTTAATCAAATATTTTATAGGTATAAACGTAGCGTAATATTAACCTCTGACTTAACTGGTTTAAAATTTTTAATCTCTTAATTTATTTAAAAGCCATTTAAAAGTTTGCAATGTCATTAAATATTTAAAGACACTCGAAATTGCTATTTTGGATTAAATTTTGAACTAATTACTGCTCATTAAATGAGTAATATATTTATAATCCGTTACTAAGTATATTTTCTCTCATTCACAACTATTACTACAGATTATTAATAACTAAACCTAGCATAAACTTACATTGAAAAGTATTGCATTGAAATGCTGAATTGAAGATGATGGATGGTGGAAAATCTTACTTGCTTACAAATAGGGAGATAGGTAAGTACTAACTACTACTAATAAGTAGTTAGGTAAGTACGCAGCAAAAATAAAACGGAAGAATAACATTTATCACCACTTCAAAAGAAGCACTAAGTAGATTTGTTCACCTTCAGTAGATGTAATGTTAATTGACTTCCAAGGAAGCGAAAATAGTCCAATTTTGTTAAAAAAATTGTTTAATAAAGAATAACATTTATCATCACTTCAAAAGAAGCACTAAGTAGACTTGTTCACCTTCAGTGGAAGTAATGTTTATTGACTTCCAAAGAAGCGAAAATAGTCCAATTTTATTTAAAATTTAAGGTATTTCTTATACCCAATATGATTTTTTTTGAGTTGATTAATAAATGCGTGTGATTTATTTATATTATTATTTAAGTCAAAATAGTTGTATTCTAAAATACTACAATTTCACTTTCTAATAACTTTCAAAAACTAACATAAAAATTACTTTCTGAAAATGGCTTCAGATATAGTGTAATTGGAATAAAAAAAAAAGAACTTCTTCAGGTCCTTTTCGATACTTCCATGGAGTAAATTCTACTTATTTTTCTATTATTTGGAAGTTTTCTTTTACTATTTAAATTTGTTTCTGAAGCTGAGGATACAATGATAGTTATTAGTTTTCACAAAAAAATAGTTCATTTGTTTTGTAAATAACAAAATTTAAACAATTCAAGGCTAAATAAATGTGTTTTGCTTGGCGTAACTAGATTCCTTCTAAGTATAGTAGATGGTATGAAGTAGTTATTGAAATGTAAGTTGTTTTGTAAGTTATATTATATTATATTTCCGATTAAAATCGATTTGCATATATCACTTGTAAACGTAAATAAATGGACAGATCTTGTTTGCACAAGACATCATATTGTGAAATACATTCAAAGAAATACATCAAAGATTGCAGTCATTTTACTATTTTTACATACAAATTATATATATAAATATATATTTTCTTTTAAAAAATAAACCTTTAGTATCTAGTATGCTTTTAATTCGATTATGCCCACACAAAACTTTTGTCTTCTATTAATACCCTACAGCACAAAATCAGTCCAGAATCACTTTTCGAATTGTTTAATAATTCCAGTAAAACTAGGTAGTGACTTCGCAATATTTACTACATATCATCTGGATTACATATAAGTTGTCTAATAAGGGCTTACTAATAATGTTCTATATAAATACTTTCTGATTTAGTCCTCCTATCTGTGAAGCTATAGAAGCTGTAAACGTTATTTCATTTAATTTATAATGGCTATTTTTTCTAATTAGAATTTTAACCCCTTACATGGTAATCAAAGTTTTTGCTGGGATGTCACTATAAAACATTAAAAATAATGAAATATACTTAATACAATTGAAAATAAATTAATACAATTTGATGAAAATACTTTTTAGTTGTAAGAGGCCATAATACAAGTGTATCATTAACATCGTTCAATTCCAATAGGATAGAGTAACCTATAGTCGAATAGGCCTTGCTATACTTTCGTACATATATATCTATTTCTTGAATCATTTAAAAAAAAGTATTTTAGTCATCATCTTTTCAAGAGTTCATACGAGTAGAAACAAAAATAATTGTTTTTGGCTCTTGTCTTATTGCTTGTATCCATAAATGTGTGTGTGTGTGTGTCTGTGTAGATTTTAATACATTTAACACTAAGATCATATTTGTATACATATCTTTCTCTCTTAGCTCATTAAAGATTTTCTTGTATTCACTTGTTTATATCTATATATATTTGATTATAACTGTATTTTATTTGGATTTTTCTTCTTTTATTTTTTGTTTTGCCTTCTACATCTTAGCTGGTTACATTCCCCGGCATTGGGCCAAAAACGAATTTATTTACTTTCCATTTCTAGAATTTTAGTACAATTTCTTTGTTTTTAAATACGGAAATTTAATTTTACAACACAAATTGTTCTAATTTTATTACACGCTGACAGTGTTGTCACCCAAAAATTATCTACACGCCATGCTATTTTAAAAATCCTTGTGGTAAAATGAAACTTATAATTTGATAGTGGATTTAGAAAGCCACAAAAAAAAAACAACTATTACTAACTATGTGTTTAGATACATGCATACATAAGAATGTATGCATGTATCTAAACACAGCCAACTTAAAATAAGAATTTTGTAGGTTTTCTTTTGAAATTAAATTACAATATTTTGGAAAAATAAGTCTTAATATTTAATATGTTATTTAAAGGGCGTGGCCTTTTAGTTGCAAATTGTAAAAAACAGTCGGTATCAAAAACTCTTCTTTCAAATCACTTACTTCGGGCTGAACATGCTTAATTTCATGTCTCTAGATTCAATATTATAGAAAATTCAAGAAGTACTTTAAAAAACCAAAAAATATACCAATTAGTTCACGTTTTCGGTTTTCACCTAATTCCGACTCTACATACTTAATTTCATGTTTCTAGGTTCAATATTATTGGAAATTCAAAAAGTACCTTTTGCAGAACGAAAAAGTACCAAGAAATTCCTATCGATTTGTTCTCATCTAATCCGGTCTCTACATACTTAATTTCATGTTTCTAAGTTCATTATTATAGAAAACTCAAAAAGTACATTTTGGAAAACTTAAAAGTACCAAAAAGTTCACTCACATAATTCCGACTCTACATACTTAATTTTATGTTTCTGGGTTCATTATTATAGAAAACTGAAAAGGCCAGATTCGGATTAAGCTGGGCTACATTTTTATAACCATAATCAAAAAACTATGGAGGGTATATTATTATATTCATCTGAGACCCATTAAATTATATATATTCTGGGTACTTATAAAATTCTAATACGATCTAACCATGTCCGTCTGTCTGTTCAAAACACAATAGAACCGAAATGGAAGTAGCTAGCGAATTGAAATTTTCCACAGATATTTTATATTGATGAAGTGTGTTTGCTATTGAAAATGGTAATATCGGTCCACGATCTCGCTTAGTCCAAAAAAGGATCAATTTAGAAAATAACTTTAAAGCTAATAACTGGCAAAAGGAAGCAGTAATATTCGGCACGAGCAAGTCTTATAGGAACTCTAATCTCTTTTTAAAATTTAAAACAATCAACCCATGATTGACCCCAGCGTCAATGCATCCGATAAAGACTTGATTTCGACTAACGCCTAACCACCTGGTTGGTTTGAATTCGTCTTGATGATAATCGTCAAGTTTGTGTTCTCTTTGTAAGCGAGAAAGAGAGAGGGCACTTTTAAACCAAGTTTAAACATTTTGTGTCTCTCTGTAATCTATGAGATGACGATTAACTTCCTCGTAGGAAAGTTAGCTAGAAACATGGGCAGTCGGAGGCTAGGAGTAACCTAAATGGAAGGTTAAAAATAAAGTAATTCGAGACTGTCCGACGTTTAAGGTTGGATTGAATGCGAATTTAAAAAAAGCTAACTTTTTAGTAATTTTACGATCTTCAAATTGTATTTTTTGAAATTTCTATATTGATTCCACAATAACTGATGTACTTTTCTATTCAAGTAATCTTTTCTTTAATTTGTTTATATACAAGTTTTCCTTCTGTATCATTCATTCCATGTCAAACTGTGCCTTCATAATTGAAAAATATGAAATATTGAAATAATATATCAAATATATAAATACACGTACATATTAGATGCATGACCATTTAAATGTATTATACAAAAAATATATATATTTTGCAAAATAAACACAAACATTTAGAAATTTACTTCTTATCTACACATGTACATACATACATATGTATATACCTGTATATATAATATTTCTTAAAAATAAAATATAAAATATGTACATAATTATATTTTATCTTCACTTGAAAATTGTCATACAGTGTGCATAATAAAAGAATATATTTTTAAGATGGCAAAAAAATGAAAAGAAAAAATATATATTTTTTTTTTTTGGCAAAATCCGCTAAAAAGAGACCTCAAAGAGAGAAAAACGTTTTCTGGCCACAAATAAAATAATAATCAAAGCAGAGAAATGTATAATATTTGCATATTACAAACACATACATAGTCATATAAAAGGAAAAATTACTTTTGAAATGATGAAAAAGTACTAGTAACGACTAGAACATGGAATTCATAAAAAGGGAATAATGTATAGGGCTTTATGGTAGTAGTGCGATTGTAATTTTTTTTTCAATTACAACCAAAGACTGATTTCATTTATTCATATACTTATATCTACTCCTGTAACCTTCATGTGTATAATGCTGGGATCAAAAAATTAAACTTTTGTATGAGATTAAGATCTTTATAAAATGTCAGGACAGGTATATACCTTGACAGGAAACGACATTATCAGGTGAATCAACGTTTTCAAAAAATTACTCCGTGAATGCAAAATATGTCTTCCCCACCAGCAAAAACAAATAATTCCTTTAAAGTCGGTTGTTTCCCAAAAAAAAAACAGGAAACATTAAACCTTTAAAAATTGTTTTTTTCATTTTCATTAAAATCAAAACCAATGGATAAATTTAATCAAATCGCTGCTGATAAAAATGTTGTTGGTTTCTATAAAACACACACACTTACACTTGCTGAGTTAACATTTAAATTTCAATGCATGTGATGAGATTTTGAGTAGAATATGAACACAGCCCGTAAAATTACAAAACGAATAAAAAAAATAACACCGTAAACTGAACCGACAAGAGCTGAAAATCTCGTATAAGATATAATAAAGCAGTGAAAAAAAAAGAAAAGAAAAACACACGAAAATTAATAGAAAAAATTTAGTACATTTTTTAATTCAATTTATTTACACACAGATGCCTTCTTCTGAACTCAACAGAAAAAAATAGAAACTAAAATACACAATAAGGTGTATTTTTCTGATATATAAATATCTGTCTGTCTATCTATCTATCTATCTATCTATATATATATATATTATATATATATTATAATATATATATATATATATAATATATATATATATATATATATATATATATATATATATATATATATATATATATATATATATATATATATCTACCTATCTATCTATCTATCTATTTGTCTATTTATCTATTTATCTATTTATCTATTTATATATTTATCTATTTATCTATTTATCTATTTATCTATTTATATATTTATCTATTTATCTATTTATCTATTTATCTATTTATCTATTTATCTATTTATCTATTTATCTATTTATCTATTTATCTATCTATCTGTCTATTTATCTATCTATCTATCTATCTATCTATCTATCTATCTATCTATCTATCTATCTATCTATCTATCTATCTATCTATGTATTTATATATCTATCTATCTATCTATCTATCTATCTATCTATCTATCTATCTATCTATCTATCTATCTATCTATCTATCTATCTATCTATCTATCTATCTATCTATCTATCTATCTATCTATCTACCTATCTATCTATCTATCTATCTATCTGTCTGTCTGTCTGTCTGTCTGTCTATCTATCTATTTGTCTATATCGGTCTACCTAACTCTTCAAGTTTTTCTGATAATTTCCCAAATAACAAATGAAACCACCCTAATATATTAGATACATACACCCAGTCATACGCTTACATTTATAAAATTGAAATAAAATGAACACACGAATGCAATTTCAAAAACATTTTTGTGCCTCACCGCCTAACTGCATGGACTGACTGAGTGACTGCCGAACGTACATATGTCTGTCAGTTTCTTTTGGATTTAAACAATACTGATCTCTCCTGTTCAGTTGCTCTCTGTAAATGCCTACACACACCAGCATCCGACCAACCCAATCATTGCCCCCTGTGTTTATCATCTATAGACGAGTGAGCATTATTTTTTTTTTCTTTCTTTAGTGCTATGTATGTTCTTTTCGGTTATTATTGTGTGTTGACTATATAAAATGTATTTTTGGTGGCAAAAATAGCTCCCGGATTGTTTTCGATTTAATATAAAATGAAATTGAAAAAATACAGAAGAACAGAAGAAAAAACACGGCAACTAAAACAGAATAATGATTTTAGTATTTTAAATAAAAACATCAGCACATGAATCCCTCAAAGAATGAATCCGTATGAACGAATACAATATGATTCAAAATGAGACCACCGCACAAACAGTTGAACATTTACTTCATAGTTATTTGCAATTGTATATGTTAGGTGTTTTAATTTTTTCGTGTATTTGTTAATAAAGGCTTTGACAATTTTCAAATATTACAAATAAAATCCATTGAAAATATAATACAACTATAAAAATAAGTTACACAAGTTTTAGGAATTTAAATTTGTATGGATTTTTTATAGAAAAAAAACATTATCTGAATATTTCAAAATTTATAAATTTGAAGAGTATATAAGATTCGGCATATTTGAGCTTTCATCGTAATTATAATGTCAATTAACACAATAGTCTCGTACATAAAATGTTTATAAAACACTTTGTGGGGTGTCAAATCACTAGTCATATTCACTGGTAATACGACAAATCTTCTGAATTTCTTTCAGTTTATCTATGTATCTTTATAATACTAATATATTTATCCGATAAAACTCACTACATTTTGCTATAAAATAACCAATTGAAATTTTATTGAAAATCTTTATTTCCAAATTGATATGACTAACACAGCATACATGTACTATGTATGTATGTATCTATATCGTAGGAGGGAGAAGAATCCATGCAAGACCATATTAGTATTTGTATTCGTAAAAACTAAACAATATTTATTTATTTCTGCTCACACACAAAGTGCACTTGACTCTCTGGCAATCTCACTAAAACATTGGCGTGACTAATCGACATACACATTCTATGTAGGTGATTGTTTTCATTATCTGCTGCTGCTGGTATTGCTGCCACGTTAGCATAAAATAATTCAATATTTGTAATAAAACAAGTGGCCTCTAGGGAAGTGTTCAAACATGACGACCTTAAGTTGACGCGACGCATCAGCATCATAATGTCAAACAGTCATTACATAAAATATAAACAATATTTTCAACCACCACATATGGCTAAATGTGTGCGTTTACGTTTCGTTAGCGATGCGTTGGTATTTGTCACCTTACAAAGTCATTCAAACCTACAAACATATATCGTCAACACCAGTGTCATCATCATAATCTTCACCAGCAGCACATTCTTAACATATGGTTGACACATACCTAGAAATATGTATGAACATCCGGACAGACATGCATCCCTTTACATTCATCCATACTAATCGATATCAAAATGTGTAACCGTGCGTATGCGGACGAGCGTGTTCTAGATTGTTTATGAGAGATTTCATTGCTTATAAATATTGTTTTTTATTTCTTTTTTGTTGCCATTGTCAACCATGAATACATTTCATTTTCATCCAACCATTTATTCATTCTCTACAACTATTCGAATTCATCTCCCTGTTCAGTAAAATGTGAAATAGTATAAATTTATGGATTTGTTCTTGTAAACAATAGCATGTAGGTTTATAATTCATATAGTTGCTTGCAGGATAAAATTATGTATTTTAGTTATTTTTCAGAGAAAATTGAAAAAAATATATAATGGGTACAATTTTAATTTGTTTCAACTGTTAAGTCGAAAGATTCTGAACATTTCACTCTAATAGATATTTACAATATTTCTCAATTCTTAACTGAACTAGAAATGAACTAAAACTGAACCAGAACTAAACTAAAACTGAACTAGAACTGAACTAGAACTGAACTAGAAGTGAACTAGAAGTGAACTAGAACTGAACTAGAACTGAACTAGAACTGAACTAGAACTGAACTAGAACTGAACTAGAACTGAACTAGAACTGAACTAGAACTGAACTAGAACTGAACTAGAACTGAACTAGAACTGAACTAGAACTGAACTAGAACTGAACTAAAATTGAACTAGAACTTAAACAGTAGAAAAATTTATATAAAATAAATACAATAACTGTAAAATGTATAAACATAAGATCTTCAGTATTGAACCTAAAAAGACCTAACACCAGCTAAATACTGGTTGTTGTTACTTAAGACTACGGCTCATAAAAAAATTTATTACACTTGTATTGGTTATATAATGTTTCTATTTAATAAAGTCGTTTATTTTGTCCTTGTTTGTATACATATATGTATATTGTACATGTATGAAATAAATCCCATAGAAAAAATAATGATCTCATTAATTTTATTTTTACGATTCTGGTATCAATTAAAATCTCATCATTATTGTGTTGTGTAATTATTTCAAATTGTCGCAATTAATTTGCACATCATTAAATTCGTGATAAATGAAATTTTTCGTCAAAGCTAAATAACATTTTTTGTGGTTTTTCAGAAACCCCTTAAGTCCTATAATTCATTTTGATTTGTTTGTGCTATTACTAGTTTTGTGTCTTTTGAAATGACCTTTAACTTTCAATACTAATTTACAATAATTTAGCGTAGTAGCATAGCCATTAAATATAGTCTACTTACTAAGTATAAACAGGGATTTGTTAGATTGGTGCATATATTTTTATTAAATTGAAACCATTCAGTCGATTTGTCGGACAACATTTCAATATCCATGTAGGATATGTCTGTTTAAACAAAACAACGAATAGTGTGTGTTGTCCTTAGTCTTGTTTAAGTCCAGAGTAAACATATGTAACACATAAGATAAACAAATTTTACATAAGAAACATTTTGTAATAGGAAATTATTGTACACATGTACAAAATCGGTTTAGCAATGTATACTATACACAATTACATAAATATTTATTATGATGGCAGGTAGTTATGGACTTATATTAAGTGTATTAATAGTCGAAGGGATAGATTTGTTATATGAGATAAATTGACCTATGCAGCAAAAATCAAATATATAAAATCATATTTTTATCCTATTTATATTTATTTTTTTTTATGAAAAGACTTAAACTGGCTGTATATCATTAAACAGTTCTAGTTCAGTTCTAGTTCAGTTCTAGTTCAGTTCTAGTTCAGTTCTAGTTCAGTTCTAGTTCAGTTCTAGTTCAGTTCTAGTTCAGTTCTAGTTCAGTTCAG
>NC_060950.1:6931116-6933949 GCF_022045245.1 Lucilia cuprina
CTAGTCTATAGTCTAGTCTATAGTCTAGTCTATAGTCTAGTCTATAGTCTAGTCTATAGTCTAGTCCATATACCGGCGGATAGAGAGGCAGATAAAAAAATC
This sequence comes from Lucilia cuprina, assembly GCF_022045245.1. Classification (NCBI taxonomy): domain Eukaryota; kingdom Metazoa; phylum Arthropoda; class Insecta; order Diptera; family Calliphoridae; genus Lucilia; species Lucilia cuprina. The sequence goes on from NC_060950.1 coordinate 6,931,219, forward strand.
ACCACTTCATACACACTATTGGCATTTTTTCATTGAAATTGCACTGAAAAAATATTTGGTTATTTTTAATTTTAAAGATTAAATTGCATTCCTGTAAAATGCGAATATTTATAAACAACGTGTAATCAATGTACTTAAGAATGATAATTTCTTCACATAGAAACAACATTTCTAATTAAAATGTACAAAAAAGTATGAAACAAGATTAACTTATTTACTTTCATTGTTATGCATTCTAGAAAATTATTTAGAGTGTACGTTGTTTTTTGTAAATTATGCTCTTACTTTTTCAAGTTGTTTTTGTTTTTTCAAGTTGCGTTTGCAATTTCTTTAACAAAGCGACATCAACCTGCTTTGTTGAATGCTGTTAAGCAACTAAATAAAATATTTGTATCTCATTTATTGTCTAGTCTATAGTCTTGTCTATAATCGTGTCTATAGTCTAGTCTATGTTATCGTCTATTCTGTAGTCGATTTTATAGTCTAGTATATAGTCGGATCTAGTCTATAGTCCAATGTAGTCTATAATCTAGTATTTTCTAATTTATAGTCTAGTATATAGTCTAATCTAGTCTATAGTCCAATCTAGTCTATAATCTAGTATTTTCTAATCTATAGTCTAAATTAAAATTGACATGGGCCATTCAATTTAAGTTAACAGTATACATTTTAATCAAAGGATTAAACATAATTTATGCCTCCTGACAAGTGTTAACACATACACTCGTTCTTATGTTTATTTTTTAATTCAGAAATAACCTACTTTAACTTTCAATAAATAAAACAGTTCTTTGACATTTTTATTAAGAATTGCGTACAACCATTTCGGTTGCTATCACGTTGTTTAAAAAACTTTTTGGCAGGCATTGCTAAAAAACAAAAACAAAATAAGAAGAAACGAAAAAAACTAGTGGCAGTAATAACAAACAAAGTAATAACAGGCAAAGGAAGCAAAAGGATTTTTTCTCTTTTTAGAAATAAAAAAGAAACACTTTGTAAACTTTAATTAAATTTTTATTTGAATCTTGTGCAAGCACGCATGCAGAGCTATGGCAAGAAATGTTAGTTTTTTTTCTCTAATTTTAGGCCCCACCACTGCAAACTTGTTAAAAGAAAAAAGATGACAGCATGAGGAAAAATAAATTAGAAAAATATAAAAAATCTATTAAAAAACTTTCACTACTTGGTGATAATTTTTTTACGAAAATGTCATTTGATATTTCTGTCATATTTTTAAAATGAAAATTCCACAAAACATTTCGATTTCCATTTAAATAATAAAAATAAACTTAAAAGCACTGGGTGGTGCACCCGTTGCTTTTCGAAAATTCGACAGTCAAGACTCTTGCAAAGATTTTTTTCCTCTCCATTTTACTTTTTTACAAAAATAAAAATGCACTTGACTTTTTTATGTTCATTAAAATTTAATGAGTAATATACAAAAAAACAACAAAAAATACGTGCATAAGTATGTAAATACATTAATAGAATGTATCGTTTGATCGTTTTTCATCTGTAGCTACTTTTCTTTTAAAAATAAATCAATTTATTGTGTTACCAACCTATTAGACATGTATGTATGTGTGTATTTCGTTATCTTTCACCATCATCTTTAGCAACATTATAATAGATGCGATGTTTTTAAACATTGTTGTTTCATTTGATTGTCTGCTAAAAATATCACTAAACTATTTTAATTTCTTCATGAATATATTTAAATTATCAAAAGACGAATGAAACTTGCCCCATAGTAATGTTTACATGTAAGTGGCAATTTGATCTCAGCGTTGTTTTTTTTTTATTTTTTGTGTTTTTCTAATTATTTCTCTACCGGATTGTTTGATTTTGTTGTTTGGGGCTATTGCACTAATGGGGTTCAATTACCAACGCAATGTCATCAACAATTTGTTTGGATTGTTTTCAATAGAAGTTTGTGATTTCTTATAGATAGAGGAGTCGATTAACTCATATCCGTCTGTCTATCTTTCGGTCTGTCTGAGTGAAAATCAGTTTTCAGACATGCTTTAGAAAAAATAATATAATATCAGGATACCATTTAACTTGAATATGTTTTATATCCAAGTGCAAAATTTTTTGATCGGCCCATATTGATCAAAACTCCCAAATCAAGCTCTCTTCTGATTGTATTTCAAAAGGATCATAGGATTAAAGTTCTATAAGAATATGTTTTGTAAACACAAAAATTACTTTGTAAATTTCGATCTTTTCGGATCGGTCCATAAGAGCCCACATTCGAAAATTACTTTATCTTAAATAACTCATGTACTAATAATGATATCGAATAGAATCGGTCTATATAAAATTTACAATTGCAAATGAATTTATCGTAAATAAGTACATGATAATGCTATCGATTCTACACGAATATGTTTCTGCAAAATGTTTTTCAGATCGTTCCGTAGAATATACTATATGATAATCTTTATTTCTTAAATACAAGTTGGCAAGGTACCACGCCCACATAAAATAATTATCAAAGGTCGCATTTCTCAGAAACATCGACAACTAGAGTCATCAACTTTAGTATAGACAACTTTGGCAGACATGTAAACATAATGAGCGAGTCATCTTTGACATGAAAATCGAATCTACGATCTCCACGGTAATACACTAACATAAGGAGTGAGATCGAAAAATTCTTAACACACGTTTTTCATTACATTTTTCAACCAAAGTATTATTTGATTTTTTTTTTTTTTTTTGATGAAGT
>NC_060950.1:6934049-6937957 GCF_022045245.1 Lucilia cuprina
TAGACTAGACTATAGACTCGACTATAGACTAGACTATAGACTAGACTATAGACTAGACTATAGACTAGACTATAGACTAGACTATAGACTAGACTATAGACTCGACTAGACAGTAGACTAAACAATAGACTAGACTATGGCCTAAACTATAGAATATAGACTCGATCATACTATAGGTACTTTGATTTGCATTTCGGAAATTTTAGAAACTAAATATGTTACTTTAATATAAATTGTATTGAAAATATACATACTACTATATGGGTAAATATTACTTAACATTTAATGACAAATATTTAAAATTAAATCACAATTATCTAAGATTGTTCTAACAGATATATTTCTATTGCTGCAGATTTCGAAAATATTATAATATACAATATACAACTATTTATAGCTTTTAGTTTCAAAACTGTTTGTTCCAAAAATAAATGGAACTGAACGCTAAAACATTATTTATTATGAATATACTTTTCCAAATTGGAAATATTCTTGAAACAGCAAAGATAAAATATTTTTACTGTTTCAAACTGTCCACCCACAACAAGTGAAAAAACAAATATGAGAAAAAATAAATATTTTTGTTTGTTTCATTAAAAAAATTTTTTCGGTAAAGCAAATAAATACTATTTATTGTAAAATTATTCTAACTAAGTAGGTTAGGTTGATCTTGCAAGTACTCTATAAATGAAAAAAGGTGGTCCTAAGGAAAAACTGTTTTTTAAAAAATAGAAAATTTGTGTATATATTTTTATAGCATCTTCAAATATCTAAAGCATACTATTAATTTTTTACCTTTTTCTTTTCAACAAAAAGGAAACAAAACACTTAAAAACCAACCAACGCTTTGACATTAAATAGTTTTCTTAGTTTCCGGTGTTTGGATACACCACCACTGGCACACACAGTTTTCAGTGTTCATAAGATTTTTTTTTTTATTTTTAATTTCTTTTAGATTTTGTTGTTTCTTCTTTTTTGGGTATTTTCTCGTATATATTTTGCAAACAATTGCATGTTCACCTTCTTGATTTTAAAATTTATGCTTTTTCATTTCATCGTAAGAAAGGAAAAACTTTTGCAATAATTTCTGAAAACGTTTTTGTGGTGAATTGAATTGCGAAGAAAACATTTTGCGGATGGCGTCCAAAAACTTGAAAGCATTTGTTAAGGTAGTAGATGAAACTAAAACTAAATACTGCATCTATGTTTATGTATTTGTGCAGTTGCAACAAAAGTTTGTTGAAAACAAGAGCGTAGCTGAATGGGGAATTTCGGGGGTAAAGTATGAATAGTTGGTTGTATGCTATTGTCTGAACTTAATTAAGAGTATGAACTAGACTGTAGTCCAGACTATTCACTAGACTATAGTCCACAAAATAGACTACAGTTTAGACTATAGATGAACTTATGGTTCAACTTATAAATTTAAACATACACTATACTAAGGTGCGGACTATGGCATAGACTGAAGTCCTGATTATAAAATAGGACATTGTCTAGACTTTAGTCCAAATTAAAAACTACAGTCCAGACTAAGACTAGACTTTGGTCTAGCGATAGTCAAGACTAAAGTATAATTTAGACTGCAGACCCGCTCAGCGCTATACAATAGTATATTAACCTCATTATAGACTTGACTATAGTTCACACTATTGAATATAATATAGTCCGGACTATAGGCATAGGCTACACTATTAAGTAGATTATATATATTACTATATACTAGAATACAACAAAGATCATAATCTAAACTATAGTCCATACTATATATAAGACTATAGCCCTAACTATAGAACTCATTATAGTTTAGATTAAAGACTAGATTGTAGACTAGACGATAGTCCAGGCAATTGACTAGGTTATATTTCAGACTATAGAATATATACTAAAGACTATAGACTAAGGAATATTCAAAAATTTATATACAATAATCCTAATTAAAGACTAGACTATAGCCCAGACCATAATATAGACTACACTCTGAACTTTAGTCCAAACTATTGTCTTGACTACATAGTAAACTATAGTAGAGACTATAGACTTAACAATACTACAGTCTGTAGAGTATACTTGACTATTATTTATATTCTAAACTAAATTATACACACTATGACGACCTAGCATATATTGTGATTTATAGTATTGTCTATAATCTGGTCCATATCTGGACTATAATCTCGAATAAATAAATAATAGAGCATACACTTAAGAACACTCTGCATTTTTAAGCACAGCACTGATCCCTGCTACTTTATAGTTACTTACGGATACACAAATTTGGCTTTCTATGTATGCGTAGAATATGAAAACCCTTTGGCGTCTCTACATGAAGGCAAATATTTATTTCATTTTCTACAAAACTTTTTAACAAGTTTCATTCTTTTTTTTGTATTCCAACGCTACACAAAAAAAAACAGCATCCATGGAGAGACCAAGTCAGGTTGCAAACTTAAAGTTAAATGTTGCTGTAAACATTCTGCGTCAATGATTGTGTTTTTTTGTGAAGACTCGTTCAAACCATCCCGTCGACGAAATCTAATATCAAGATACATATTTTTTATACTCGTACACAGTTTTTGCTCTAAAAATCACTTTGTTTCGTTTTTTATTTTCGACGTGAAAATATTATTATTTACCTGTACAAATATTTGGTATTTTAATTACAGCAAATAAACAAACAGACGTACAAGCTTAATTGATATATATATATATATATATATATATATATATGAACACTTGAATACATGTGTTCAGAGAAATAGGCGTGAGCATTAGTTTTGTAAATATCAATTTCAATAAGAAGAAAAAATTTTTTGATATCTAGGTAAGACTTCTTACTGACTATCGGAGTAGATGGATTTAAGAGATGCGACCGATTCATTACTTCTAATATGCACTTTTTTTGTCTTCATGTATAAGTATGTACACCTAGTTAAGTATATGCACCAAAAATCCGACAGACAGACATTTATTCAAACAAAAATATTAAATATGAATGTGTATCTACCCACTGCCAAAGAAATTATATACAAAATACTCGTACTATAGAAAGAAAAAAATAAAGAAAAAAAAAACATTTTCAAACTTTTTCCTCACCTCTTCCACTCGGGGTCTACGAAAAGCATCGACTAGATACGGTTATATTGGTTATACTCATAGCACAATCACAAATACCAAAAATGTTGCAAGTATTTTTAAACGTAGATGTGTATGTAAGTTACAAGTATACAAGTGTTTGTGTAAATATGTGTGTGACTTTTTGTGTTAGTGTCTGTTTGTTCAAGTATGATATAATTCAATTAACACAATTTCCATTGCATTGACTTTGAGGTGGAAAAGTGTTGTTGCGGTTGGTTGCATTTTATGTAGTAGTCAAACATTTTATGCCTTGTTTGTTTTTTTTTTGGTGCTAAAATTTATTTAAATTATTAAGACTTACAACAACAATAAAAAAAAATTTGAAAATGTTAAAAAGGTTATTCTTTCAAATTTATTTGATGCCATTTGCAAGTTTATCTTAGTTACGTATAGTTTTATTTTAGCAAGTTAATTTGAAGGATTAATGTTAAAAGTTTTTGGCGTTTTAAGTGATACATCACTTCTCATAAAGAACTTAATTAATTTCTTAACAATATTTTATTACATAAATAGATTTTATTAAAATGTTTGTAAAGTAACTAAAATTCCAACTGACACATTTACTGTCTAACTTATAGCATAGTCTAAAGTTTGCAGTTTAGTCTATAGTACACTCTATAGTCTAGTCTATAGTCTAGTCTATAATCTAGTCTATAGTACACTCTATAGTCTAGTCTATAACCTAGTCTATAGTCTAGTCTATAGTCTAGTCTATAGTCTAGTCTATAGTCTAGTCTATAGTCTAGTCTATAGTCTAGTCTATAGTCTAG
>NC_060950.1:6938057-6943797 GCF_022045245.1 Lucilia cuprina
ATTGTAATAATAATTTGAATCAAATAAAAAAATAAAGCTGTAAGTTTAGTGGTTTCTTTTTTATAAACATATATGTATGTTAAGAATTTTTCGATCTCACTCCTTACTTCTAGCATATGGAAGACCAGCCTGCCATCTTGGCAGCAGGACAGACAAATCTGTAATACCTTCTCCACTACTGTAATGTAGGGTATAAAAATATAAAATACACTTTATTTATGCTCCTAAACTAACACTCTACTTTAAAAGTTGACAACAGTAGCTACGCTTATTTATGTACAAATGTATCTATCCTTTAACCAAAAAAAGGCTTATTATAGACAATGTTTTTTTTTTTTTTTGCTTATTTATTTAGTTTCTTTATCATTTCTTACAACTCTATATATAGTGCATTTCCTTTAAGCTTTTGTTAACTATCTACAGACTTTTCCCTACTTCCTTTTTTCTTTTACTTATACACTTCCTTCTCTCCTATCAGCCTTTTACTTGATAGAAAGGGTGGAGTAAAGTAACTCATCACCCTTCATTATTCTTACATTTAAAGTTTGTTTTATGTTTATCCTTAGTTAGCATCTTTAGTTATGGGTATACGACTTTAGTTAAGGGTATGAAACTCACAGACTGTTTTGTCTTTACAATTGATTTGGTAAATTGAAATTTTAGTCACGATTTAGTCTGTTTTTCGATATAAAGAAAAAATTGTTTTTTTGATCATACAGATTTTCACATCACGTCCACTCGTCGTGAAGTTTTTCGACAGAATATGCAGTAGAATATGTGTGTGTGTGCGTCTGGTTTCGTATAAGTTGTGTTGACGCCATCATTGCATTGTCAATGTTGGAAAGAAATGTTTGTTCAGCATTCAGCATCTTCATTTTACGCATTGTAAAGTTCCAAATTTTTGCCTTCTTTTTTTTTATTTCCTTTTCCACTTCTTGTATTTTTCTTTTTGCTCATTTTCACAAAAAAGGGCTTTCACCCAAAAACAAGTAAAGAAAAAAACAAAGTTGTGTATATCTTTGCAAAAACTTTGCCCAAAAAGTTCCTTTCTTCCTTACTTCCCTCACTTTTCTTAAAGTTCTGCTTAAATTCATTTTACTTATTCCGCATACATAATCAATGTCTGCCAAAAGAAAAAAACGACATGAATGTTGTTAAAATTAACAAAACATTAATTTTTATACTTTAACTTATGAAATTGTTCTGTCGAGTTTATATTTTTGAGTAAAAAATAGATATATGTATGTATGTATGTATGTTGTTACTTTTTGTTCAAATTGTCTTGATAAGAGCTCACATTGTCGTAATACAAATGATTATTTAATCGAGCCTGTGTTATGTTCTTAAATGAGATTACAATTTCCGAAAATTCAAAGTCATTTTTATGTGAAAATTGTGATTTGACTGAAAAATGATAAAACACAAAAGGAATTTAGAAAGGCCATGTAATATTCATATAACATTGCCGTAGGCAGAAGATAATTTGTTTGTATTGATTTCTATTACACACAAGAAATGTCTATATTCTAGTCTATAGTCTAGTTTTATAGACTAGTCTACTGTCTAGTCTATAGTCTAGTCTACTGTCTAGTCTATAGTCTAGTCTATAGTCTAGTCTATAGTCTAGTCTATAGTCTAGTCTATAGTCTAGTCTATAGTCTAGTCTATAGTCTAGTCTATAGTCTAGTCTAAAGTCTAGTCTATAGTCTAGTCTATAGTCTAGTCTATAGTCTAGTCTATAGTCTAGTCTATAGACTAAAAAGAATATAGACTAGATACATATGCACATATTTAGATAATAGATCAGGTTGGAGTCTATATTTTAGAGTAGACTATAGCACCGACTATGGGCTAGAGTTCAGACTATGGACTTGGCTAATGTTTAGATAAGAGACTAGACTATAGTTTATACTATACATAGACTATGGATAAAACTAAGTCTAGATTATTCCAAATTGTATAACTGAAGAATATTTAGATGCGTTATAGACTGAAGGTAATCTGTATGTTTTAAATAGAATTGTTTTATCTCACAGAAGCCACTTACTTCCCAACAAATCATTAATCTTCTGTTTGTAATAAAATATTAGCAATTAAAAAAATCCCCTTCAGTAAAATCAAATTACAGAAAAGAAAACTTCATGTACATAATTGAAATCTGCAGTTTCAATGGGCAAATAGTTGTTAAATGTGTTCTTAGCCATTTTTTGTTTGTTGAATGTTGTTATTGTTTTAAGTAGTAAAAAAGCAACAACTATTACAATTCTCTTGGTTTATTGCAGCACAGTAGCTGAAAGAAAAAAATTGAAAAAAACTACAGTGAACAACAAATTACTAAACAACAAACAACAATATTCAGCAGCCAACAAAAACACAATTCAACCACTTTAAGAAAAATGCGAAAAATTTAACCAAGTTAGTGGTGTAACAATACCGGGAGTTATAAGCATAAAAACAATGGCTAAAATAAACAACTAAAGAAGTAGTAGAACAAAAAAGCCATTTGGAGCATATGTTGGAAACATTTTTCATAATCAAAAAGCTTTTAGTGGCCAAAGTGAAGCGACGCATACAGCATAAAATGACATTTGTTGCTACCATTTGTAGTTACTACTACTACCCAACACTATTGCAATTACAACTATTACCACAGCCAGAGTTACTCGTATTACAGTTACGCCCATTTGAGTGGTGTTTGCTATTTTTATTTAAAGGACAGAGATGTGATAAATTAGAATTTAAGAAATATGCTTATGAAAATTATTACTCATACGACAAGTAGTTCACTTTATACGAACAATAAAAATTTATGTTTCAAAGATTTTCTCCAAATATCAAGAATTAATATTCTATATTACTAAACCCTATCCTTTTATACAATTGTTAAAATTGGCATTCTAGTAGTTACTGCTTTCGACTTGGTCGCGTTTGTGCTTGTTTATCGTACTTTTTTTCTCTAAATGTCAGGGAGGTTTTTCTACTGTAAATTTTTTGTGAATCTGAAAAACAAATTCAACCATGACTCTGCTTACAATTTGCGTTTGTCTGTCTGTTTGCCATATAAAAAACAATAAGATCTTTTTAACAAAAAACTATGAGTTTAAAAAAATAAAAAAATGCGTTTATTATTGTTGAGTGCTGTTTGTTGGTTTTACATCAACACAAAACTAAATGAAAATGCTACTAACTATTCAAAACTTAGCTTTTAACCCTCTAATGGTGCAATATTTTTTGTTTAAAAATAAAAAAAATGTTTAAACAAATAAAAGAGCTATTAAAGTTAGTAAACAAAATGGTTTTAAGGATTTATTAGGGAGGTATTACATTATATAGATTAGATTGCAGAGAAGAAGACTATAGAATTGACTAAAGACTAGTCTATAGACTACACTGTAGCGTAGACGGTAGACTAGATTAGAAACTAGACTATAGACTAGTCTATAGACTAGACTATAGACTAGACTATAGACTAGACTATAGACTAGACTATAGACTAGACTATAGACTAGACTATAGACTAGACTATAGACTAGACTATAGACTAGACTATAGACTAGACTATAGACTAGACTATAGACTAGACTAGACTATAGACTAAACTATAGACTAGACTATAGACGAGACTATAGACTAGACTATAGACTAGACAATAGACTAGACTATAGACGAGACTATAGACTAGACTATAGACTAGACAATAGACTAGACTATAGACTAGACTATAGATTAGACTATAGACTAGGGCTGATACCTGTCGACATTATAGTCTATAGACTGGGCAATAGTATAGTTAGATATCAGATCTATACTCTAGTCTATAATATAGACTATGGTTTTTTTGATAGTTAGAAACTTATATACTGCAGACTATAGTCCATCAGAATGTATAGGTAACCAAATTGATTTGACAATATATTTCCTGATTTTATAATGTTTATTATACTTTTCTTTTAAAACTGACATTGGTCTAAAACCCTTTTCAACAAATTTTTCCACCACAACCACAAATATGCCCAAACCTCAACTAAATCTATTTAAATATAAAAAAGAAAATAAATTTAATTAATTTAAATTATTTCTTGTACCAAATTATATTATATATTAAATGAACACAAAATCCATGTTGTCTTGCAATACCAGAAAGGAAAAAATATATTTTTTAATGAATATAAAAAAATGCAAAAATTTCTCTATCATTCACACAAACACATTTATGGCCTCACTATACCAACCATTAACATTTATTGGCAGACAAGATAGACATGATTCCAGATTTTGTCCTGCCTTTGATCATTGATGTTGAAAATCATTTGTTTCAGCAAAAAAATAAAAAAATCAAAAACAATAAGAAAACAACAAAATTACCAGTAAGAAGAATTGGTCACTTTTTCTTTAGCATCCTTTCTTTGGTGTTCTTGCAGCACAATTTTGGTCAATAACTTTTTATGATATTCATAGTATGAGAATAAGATGTGTAGTTATTCCTCTCCAGAGCTGAATGAATGCAGTCGAAAAATGAAATACTAAAAAAATCAGAGAAAAAAATACCCGGTAACAATGGACACGATTGGTATGATACGAAATAAAGTGGAAAAGAAGTGAGTGTACGGACATAATGTAAAACTGTAATCAAGTTGGGTGATTGCGGTAATGACAGCACTTTGAATGTATAAGCCGATCAATAAGATTTCCAAAATTTTTGATAGTTTAGATGATTTCTTGAATTAGTCCTACGATCATGCCAACCATTTCCCTGTCTCTATGTTTAGTTTTTGTGGGTTATGTAATGTTCATTATTTCATGAAATCACCTATTCAATTTACTGCCTGTCTCAATAAAGGACACACTGAGGCTTTGAAACAATTGCATTTATAGTTGAATATAAAACTACACAAAAATATGTTGAGATAAAAAGAATGCTACAGAAATGAATAAACCAAAGAATGATGATGAAGAAAAAACATTTTTAATGAATGGCAATTAAAAGCACTCGTATCTTGGTAATAAAAATTTAAAAATTATAAAAAAAAATCTAAATGGCCTACAGTACGTAATGGTCATATTAATATTAGTGACAAAATATTTATTTTAATTTAAGAAAAAATTGATATTCTAATTAAAATATCTTTTTAAATATAGTTCAAATTTGGAACTAGACTATAGACAAGTTATATAGCTCTGATCTAACATAAGATACATATATACTTATGTTATTTCAAACTTCGACAATTCTCCAAAAGCGGAGAAAATAATTCACTTTCTATAGTGTACACACTTGACCCAATTGACCGCTTTATATAATTTTTTACTTAAATATGTATATACGTATTAAGAAAAAAACCTTGTATCCATCAGAGTTTAGTCAAGTATTAATGCAGAAAATGCAGCTAAAATTAAGAAGAGAAGACAGGATTATAAAACATTTCTTGTTCATTTTCAACATCAATTATGTGCATAATAATATAGCCAATTAAAAAATTTTGCTAGAAATATTTAATCAATTTAATGAAAATCATAAAAATTACTGCCAATAGTATATAATAATGTGCTGCTGTAGTCCAGATTATATAATCCAGATTTAGACTATGAGTGTAAACTAATTTATATTCTAGGTTACAGACTCCACTGTCGTCAGTCTAGTCTATAGTCTAGTCTAGAGTCTAGTCTATAGTCTAGTCTATAGTCTAGTCTATAGTCTAGTCTATAGTCTAGTCTATAGTCTAGTCTATAGTCTAGTCTA
>NC_060950.1:6943897-6949406 GCF_022045245.1 Lucilia cuprina
ACTGAACTAGAACTGAAATAGAACTGAACTAGAACTGAACTAGAACTGAACTAGAACTGAACTAGAACTGAACTAGAACTGAACTAGAACTGAACTAGAACTAAACTATGTGTTAATTTAAAAAATAGGTGAAAAGTTGATTTGTATTAAAAATTTAAATATGAATCACTATAAATTTAAACTGCACGATTAAATGCAATTGATATGATAATTATTTTCGCCAAAAACTCTAAGGGTGAACAGAAAAGAAAACGAAATGAATGTAAAAAATTTAAGCACTTTAATGTTTAAGCTTCATTGAGCAATGAGAGCAGATTGTTGTTAATGCCAAACATTCAAATATGTTACAAGAAAATGTAGCTTCTGAAAAAAATATTGAAAAACTCAAATTTTAAAACTCTAGCAATTTTCACAGCATATATAAGAATGGAGCCAGCAAACAATGTGATTTGAAGATAAATTCAGGATTTCATTATTTTCTCGAATGAATGTTTGTTGGGTATTATACATTTAACAATTTTATTTAGGTGTAGTAATGCCTCCATTCAGTTTGTATGAAGTCAGGAAAGGAAGGGCAGTAGTTAAGGGAAGTATGTAAAAGTACAAGTACTAAACTTTCAACTTATTGTTGCTGTTTAAACTACTAGTGTTATTATTGTTGTTGTTTTCTTCTTCTGTACTGTTATTGTTGATGTGAAAATCTGTGCTTGATAGCCTTTAAGGACTATTATAGTCGTAACCATTTAAAAAAAAATTTTACATATAAAAAAAGTATAGTACATTTAAAATTCTCCTCTAGTAGCCCGAAAATTCAACCAAGAGTAAGAAAATTGTACAATCATCGTTTACCACATTTCATTGAAATTTCCATAAGAAAACCATTTAAAAACAGGAGCTTAATAGTAAAATGCGAAAAAAAGAACTGAAGCTGAAGAAAATAAAAAAAAATAAATAAATAAAACCACCAAATGAAAATGAAGGTATACTTACCGCAGCAGTGGCGAATGCCGGTTTTTTCCAGAATGTTGTAATGTATCTGTGGACTAAGTAAGAAGGATCATAAAAACAAAATTGTTGTACAAGTAGGTATAAACTGGAATTTAAGGGGATACTTTGTATGCAAAGTGAACTGTGGAAAAATCTAATTTTTTTCTTGCCTCATCTTAAAGGGACATAGTAGACCAATTTCAAGTGTAAAACCCAAAATAAATTCTATTTCGGTGTACGTATGGTTTAGAAAAAGTTTAGCATCAAAACTGAATCTAAAATATCCATTAACCGTATTGATATCCCTGTAGCCACTACATGAAATTCATTGATACGTAGAAATCAATGTAATAAATGAAGGTGTGGCAGAGTGAGTGGAAATTTAACTTTTTTTTGGAAATCTGCTTTTAATTTAAATCTTAAGAGTTAACCGTGCGAAATATTGAATTTGTTTGTTAGATTATTTAAAAAAAATTGTATGCCTTCTAGATGCTTTAACCTAGATTGCTTATACAGGTCAGAGCTATAAAAGAATTAATAATTACTAAACATAAACTGGGTGCAAGATTCTTGCAATGGTCTTTTATGTTTTCGGTTTTTTTAAGGATTAATTAATACATAAATTTCTAGTCATACCAGTCCCCATTTACGTAACTTTTAAGAATTTTTTTTAAACTTGAATGTAAATTATTCTTTGCTGGTTCTGTTTTATTAAAGGGTCATAATAGCAAAGTTAAAGTTACAATATCCAACACTAAAGACTACATTAACCTAAACCTATTTTAAGGCAGGTTTATCGACTTAAATTATTAAGATACTTTCAATACATTTTCTAATACATAGTCGATTTTAGTTCAAGACGAAGGAAGAGGATTAGCAATAAAAGGACATTCCAAATTAAACGCAACAAATTACTGACATTAATGTCTCCCATTGTTTTTGTTTGGGTTACAAATTTGTTAATAGATAAACATTTATTTATTTGTTAGTTGTTAATCGTTAATGAAAGGGATCAATATACAAATTCCTCATTAGCAAGGAAGAAAGAGGAAAGAAATATGCTTTAATTAAAAAAAAAAAGTTTTAGTTCAGTTCTAGTTCAGTTCTAGTTCAGTTCTAGTTCAGTTCTAGTTCAGTTCTAGTTCAGTTCTAGTTCAGTTCTAGTTCAGTTCTAGTTCAGTTCTAGTTCAGTTCTAGTTCAGTTCTAGTTCAGTTCTAGTTCAGTTCTAGTTCAGTTCTAGTTCAGTTCTAGTTCAGTTCTAGTTCAGTTCTAGTTCAGTTCTAGTTCAGTTCTAGTTCAGTTCTAGTTCAGTTCTAGTTCAGTTCTAGATTTGTTTTGATTCAGTTCTAGATCAGCTAGAGTTTGCTTACTAGTTTTTCTTAAAAAAACTAGTAAGCAGATGTAGAAAAGCTGACTTATAAATTCTATATTTTAAAACTACAACATCGAAATGTGAGAAAGCAACACAACGTCTGCAATATTTCAATAAAAATACTTGTAATAAAGTAAACATTCATATGTGTGTTTGATTCCCCAGTCAAACAAATGTAAAATACTCGCTCTAGTCATAAAACTATTCGCACAATACAAATACAGCAAACTTAAGTAATAGTTACAGCATTAATAACAAATTTGTAGCATGACGCATTTGTAATATAAAGAGCAACAACAATCACAAAACTTCCTAATACACTGTTTCTAAAAGAAATTGCTAATAAATGTAAATCTATAGAAATACATATAAAACGTTCACACTACTGATTCAAAACCATAAATAATTGGATGGTCACAAAAAATCCTAAGTTAATAGTATTAATTTTTATATTATTTTTGAAACGGTGTTCCTATATTAGGAATAAATGAACAACATGCAATAACATTCTTACAGTGTTGTGTGTTAATTAATTGCAGTTGGAATGCATTTGTTTTGTCTACTTTAGGGTAGCAAGTAACATTGTGAATATGATTGTAACTAACGCATTGCACATATTCCTTACTTCATACATTCAAACAAATACACATGCATAAGTCATTTTGCAACGTTTTGTGGTTAGGAAAGGGTTGCAAGAAGAAATAAGAACGAGTTTAATGCGTGTATGTGTGTAATACTAATTGCACATTTCTACACTGTTTTACTATTTACTCTACATACATTAAAAGCAACTAAGCAACAACAGCATCTCACAACCAACATCATCATGCTAAAGTTTAACTTCTCCGATGTGTTACCATACATACTATGTGATTCTGTATATGTTGTGTGCTTTAGAGCA
The DNA here is from genome assembly GCF_022045245.1 of Lucilia cuprina. Classification (NCBI taxonomy): domain Eukaryota; kingdom Metazoa; phylum Arthropoda; class Insecta; order Diptera; family Calliphoridae; genus Lucilia; species Lucilia cuprina. Next base: position 6,947,159 of record NC_060950.1, read on the forward strand.
AGGATAACTTAAAGTGTAATAGTTAAAATATTTTAATTTAAATCATAAACAAGAATAATGAAATATGCACATTAGCGTTATAACAAAAAATAGGACCTAATATAACGGGGCACCTTTTTTTCGGGACATTTCAATACAAAAACCTTCCGCGGTAAAGAGATTTTTTAAATCAATATTTTTTGGACAAATTATATGAATTTTTAATACTACATTTAGATTAAAAAATCCTAGATATTTTTCGTGCAAATTTCTTCCGCTAAACAATGACACTTATTTATATCGAAAATTTCCGATTTTGTAGTAAACAATTTTGTAGAATAAATATCGAAAACTTTAAAGAACATTTTTCAATGTATTTTTTTCTTAGTACATTTATAATATGAAACTAGCATACCCTGGGTGCTTCGCTACCCCAACTATGTTCAATATCGTAAAAATATCAAAAAGTACCATCGGAAAAACGAAAAAGTACAAAGATCTCTTTCAATAAATTCTCATTTAATAAGGTCAGTGTGTTCCGGTTAACCATTATAAAGAATCCATTTGAATAATAGAAAAGTACCAAATAGTTCACACTTCCAGAATATTATTCAGACAAGACCATGTATGTTAAAATTAATGTTCCTAGGTTGAATATTTTAGAAAATTAAAAAAACTACAATTTATGAGATAAAAAGTACTAAAAAGTTGTCTCTTAAAGGATCTTATTCAATGAGGACCGTGTATGTTTAATAATCATGTGTTTTCAGTTCATATTAAAGAACATACATAGTGTATCATTTGAAGGAAGAAAAAGTACCAAAAGTGGAATAAAGTTTACCTAAGTGGAAAGTACTAATAAAAAGAGTACAATGTTTCCCCTTTTGCTTAGAAGTATACTTTTTCGAGAATTAAGTTTACAAAATGTTCCGTATTTAAATCTACATATATATCACAGATAAAACTCAAACGACTCAAATCTGCATTCATTTATTCCAGAAAATTGTGCTTTAAAAAAGGTACCAAACAATTTACTCGAATTTGGTCCTATATACTCGAATTCCAAAATAATATACCAAAAGCTTATTTTGTGTGAGTAAATAAACTACTTTTTGAAATTTTATAAAAGTTGGCTCAATGAGTTTGAATAAAATTAAATTTCTCGTTTTTCCCCTTTTTGGTACTTATTTACCCAGTGAAATAGCAAACATTTTATTACAATAATATGAATAATTCAATATGAATAATTCAATAAACCGAAAAAGTTTTCTTAATGTGCTAAAACAAGTACCGTAAATACAGTTTTGTCCCTTTTACACCCAAAAAGGACCGAATTTAAAAAAAGTGCGAAACAGGTGTCTCATAATTTTGAGAGATGTATTCAAAATATTTAGAAAAATTTGATTATGTTAATTAGTTTAAAAGTTATAAACGGCTGAAAAAGGTACCAAAATCACCTTTGCTACACATTTTTACCCCTTAAAGGTACGAATTTCAAAAAAGTACCGTAAATGTGCAAATTTCCAAAAATCCCTTCTTAGTGGATCTACATAACCAAAAACACATCTACTGTTAAAATTTCATGATTCTAGGTTCAGCCGTTTGGGCTGTGCGATGATGAATCAGTCAGTCAGTAACGCTACTCTTTTATATATATATATAGATGGGTAGGGTCGATTTGAAATTTGTCTAAAAGTTATTACCTTATTGTACATAATGGTACTTTTTACAGCAAAAGTTATTTTAATATAGTCGCATTTGTATGTTTGTGTAAATTATAGAAAGATACATATTTTATGTTGAATTTCATAATTGTTTTTTAATTGAATTTAATATCCATTTATTATACTTAGTCACACACTTTTATAGAACAGGTATGCAGAATCATATACTCATTTTCGCAAAAAATCGTTTATTAATATTTTTATGAGTCTGTGAATGACTAACCCAGCAACAAAATTGGTAATGACATGTACTTATATAACCACTTACTTTTCAATAACATTTAAGTACGCATTTATGTGGCATTAGGTAGGTTAGTGGTAAGTGTTCTAGTCTGGGAGACCAGAGACGGTGGATTCGAATCCCACTGAGGGTACTGTTTAAGGAGAGCACAACAGGACCGATAAAAGCCTAGGTGTATTTCTTCGGATTTGATGTATAGACTATAGACTAGACTATAGACTAGACTATAGACTAGACTATAGACTAGACTATAGACTAGACTATAGACTATAGACTAGACTATAGACTAGACTAAAGACTAGAC
>NC_060950.1:6949506-6957006 GCF_022045245.1 Lucilia cuprina
GTTCTGTTCTAGTTCTGTTCTAGTTCTGTTCTAGTTCTGTTCTAGTTCTGTTCTAGTTCTGTTCTAGTTCTGTTCTAGTTCTGTTCTAGTTCTTTTCTAGTTCTGTTCGAGTTCTGTTCTAGTTCTGTTCGAGTTCTGTTCTAGTTCTGTTCTAATTCTGTTCAACAGAACAATTTTTTGCATAAAATTATCTATGTATTTTATAATATTTTAGGATTCCTTCCATTTAACATTTACCTTGTACTTTTTGGGCGTTACCACTTTTACATAAATTCCATAGAGAATGTTTTTTTGCATTATTCCCTGTTTTTGCTGTTTGCTCCCACAAACTTCTCTCGTTTAAATGAAACTTCAAAAGCTGTGCAAATGTAACGGCTTAAATGTTTATTTCGTATTAGTTTTGGACAATGGTTGCGTTAGATTACTTTAGAATCTTTTTACTACAAAATACATAGAAATACACACTTTTTCCTTCACACACACACATATAGTTGTAGTGTTTAGAATAAAAACAAAAACTTAAAAAAATAGTAGAAGTGTTAAAAAGTTTTTAACCTTTTTTGTAGAGTTTCAACAACATTTGGCTTAAATTGCGAGTGTTTCGTTAGTTATTTGTGGCTGCGAAAAATATAAAAATGGAGTTAAAATAAGTTTGAAGTTAGACATATTTTTTGAGTTTGCTTTTTTCTATACACTGATTTTGTTAGTAAAGTTTTTAATGCAGTTTTTTAATAAAACTTTAAAAATGACATCTGATACTTGACAGATAGATGAAAGAATGAAGCAAATATATTTACATATATATTTTTCTTTAAATAAAGAATAATTTTCTAAAGCAAAAACAATATTGATCTAAGAGCCTGAAATTAATTAACGCAGAAGTGCTAAAAATATTTCATATTAATTAAGTGCTTTTGGCTAAATAATGTCTACTCTGCTTAAATATATTTTAACTGTAATAAATTTTTACGATTTAAATATATTTTAAGATTTAAAGCGACATATGAAAAAATGTATACTGCGAGAATTTCTTTCTTGAAGCTCTAATCTTATAACAATTAAACCATCATAATTACTCTGTCTCTGACACATGTTTCTATTTTAAACTCTTATTGCTTAATTTCCCGCACCCACCCAACACACATCATGATAATGAAAAATCTTTTGTTATAAAACATTTACATCTTGCTTACTAATTGACTTAATTTATATTAGATTTCCATACTTTTTTTCTTTCTTTTCCCACATGATAATTTAAACTTGTAAGTCGTTTAATTTTTATATTACCCATAAAACATTCTACATGTAGAATAAATTTATGAAGAAAACTCTTGTGGTAGGAGAAAATTTTAGCAACATTTTACTGTTTCTACTGCATACATTATGGTTTATACCAAAAACATTTTATAATCATATTGTAAGGAAAATATTGACAATTAAAAAATTTAAAATACTAGACAAAGAGAACTTAAGTGTTGAGTTTGTTGCAGATGTGTGTGGTTGTTTTTAGGCGATAAAAGTCTTAACTTTACAAAAAGTTTTGAAAATATTTGCGCTACACAGAGGTGGTATTAAAATTTATCATATCGATATTAATTCAAGATGTAAAATTCAAAAATTATATTGAAAATTCTATTTTGTCCAAGAAACTCCAATGTTAAAAAAATCGGAACTTCAAAATTTTAGTTCTAGTTCAGTTCTAGTTCAGTTCTAGTTCAGTTCTAGTTCAGTTCTAGTTCAGTTCTAGTTCAGTTCTAGTTCAGTTCTAGTTCAGTTCTAGTTCAGTTCTAGTTCAGTTCTAGTTCAGTTCTAGTTCAGTTCTAGTTCAGTTCTATTTCAGTTCTATTTCAGTTCTAGTTCAGTTCTAGTTCAGTTCTAGTTTAGTTCTAGTTTAGTTCTAGTTCAGTTCTAGTTCAGTTCTGGTTTTTTAATTAAATTATAGTCGAGATTTATAATATTGTTTAACTAAGCTTGTTTTTATCTAACACCAAAAGTTAAACAGTATTTTTTTTTAATTTAAAAATTTCCTTCACAGCAAGTGTTAAAAGTATTTTCGCACAAAAACTATGAAATTTTTCCAAAAGCACACAAAAATTATCTATAATAAGAATGTGTTATAAGTCTATGTTATGTTTTCTTTACTTATTCGCACGGCATGCAGATACAGGAATTAAATAAAATAATATTTCTTTATTAACCATAAAACAAAGGCGCCGCACAATTTGTTTTTGCACTTGTATTTAATGTTTAAATTATTTCGTTAAAATTAAATAATTGAATTAAAAGATACGACTCTACAGCAGAGTTCTGCTTAACACTCTTCGGTTCTTAACTATAGGATATTATCTATGAGTGTGTCTGTGTGTATGCGTGTATCTATGTGTACGCATCACGTTTCTGTAGCTGTGGCAAATGTACATTTATAAGTATGAATGCGTGTGTCTATGAATCTTTTTTTTTTGTTTGGTGTATGTGACTTTATGTGGCAGAGGCTGTATTCAGCTGTCAAAATCCTAGGGGAGTTTTTAATTTGTTAAAATTTTTTTATTGTGTTTTTTCCGTTTTTTATATATTTTTATGACATAAATTTGCGCTATTTTCTTTTATTCTTTGCCTTTATGGTTTTCTTTTTTTCTGAGTAATTTTCTTTTTACAGGCTCTTAACAAGCATGATAAGCAATAATAAACATAAATTCATACAGATTACAAAAACCCCTCTGTGTGTAAAATAAAAAAATATATATTTCTGAAGCGAAAAGTAAAAAAATAATAACACACCCAAAGGATGGCATTTAATCTGTTTCCAGTGAAACATTTTTTAGCTCAGATTTTAGATTTGTTTACTTCTTGCTGTTTAAATTGAAACATAATGTGTTTTAGTCAACTAAAATACGGCATTTATAAAGGGAAATATGGGGGTTGGTATATGTTTTTCAAGATAGTTAGTTTTATTTATTTTCATACTTACAACTCAAAGTTGAAACAATAAAGAAATCATTATTTAGTTGCTTTTTATTATAAAAGCTAGTGATAATCTACTCACTTGTTAAAAAACAGCTTGAATTGATTAATGTTTTAAGAGTTGAAGTTCAACATTTTGAGGATTATAATATATTTATTAATACTCTTAACTAAACTGATAATATTCTTTCTGTTTTACAGAAATTTAAGTTTATAAATTATTAAGAACAATTATTGATATCGCAATATAATATCTTAGTAATAGGGCTTTAAACACCCTTCCGCTGTCTAAACTCTTTATGAAATTTAATATTATTTAAGTTTCTAAGGTAATTTTCTTTTCTTATTTTATGAATTAAACATAAAATACATGGTTGCATTTAATAACAATTTTTATAGCTCATAAAAAAACACACATACATATAAACATGTTAAGAAAATTAACACATTTGCATGCAAACTCATACAGGCAGTTTTAAATGAAGACTTTGCACTGATTTTAGAATTTTATTAGGATAGCATGTGCACCTGTAATATGTTGAGTAACTCGTCCAAATATAATGATAGTATGAATAAACTGCAAATAAATAGATTATCATAGAAACGGGATACACTGACCATTTTAAAAACTATAGGGGCGAACATATCCGAACATGTCTATCTATCTAGAATAATGGAATAAACCTGTGTTATTCTAAGAAATACATGTGTAGGTATTTAAAAACGAAAAATAATAAAAAGGTAAAGACAGTGGGGGATTATTAGGTAATATCAAAATATATGTGCACATTATTATAACATTATATGGAACTCATATCAGGAATATAATCTTTCAACTAGAATTGAAAAAGATCTAGAACTGATCTAGAACTGAACTAGAACTGAACTAGAACTGAACTAGAACTGAACTAGAACTGAACTAGAACTGAACTAGAACTGAACTAGAACTGAACTAGAACTGAACTAGAACTGAACTAGAACTGAACTAGAACTGAACTAGAACTGAACTAGAACTGAACTAGAACTGAACTAGAACTGAACTAGAACTGAACTAGAACTGAACTAGAACTAAACTGGAACTGAACTAGAACTAAACTGGAACTGAACTGAACTGAACTAGAACTGAACTAAACTAGGACTGTTTAATGTTTCCTTAAACAAAGCTCCAGCAGAGTAAATTATGAAAATCTAAAATGTTCTCATACAAAAAGCTTCTATCTAATATACTGATATAAAAAGTATTTGCATATAAAATTCCCTTCAATATTAGACATAAATTTATTTATTTTTTTCAATACTTTTCACATGCAGAAAAATGAAATGAAAAAATTTCTGCATTACGACTACACAATATACCCACGAGAAATGAACAATAAATATGTCACTAACACTTGTTCGAATATTTTGTATTCTCGTATTGAAAGTTGTTTTGCCAAAGTATTTATAAAAACCACAAAATGTGTCAATAACATAAGGCCATAAAAACCCAGCTGTTTAGTTATTCAAAAAAAAAAAAAAAAAATAGGAAAACAAGTAGGTTTTTAAAGTTAAATAAATGAAAAAGTAACACTTTAAAGTTTTAGCAATAAGTCATATTTAGCTATTAACAATAATATCTAAATTACCAACTGTTATAAATGCCGTTGGCTATTATTGTATTTTATTTTTTGTTCAGTTATTGTGACACTTTTTGGAAACATTTCTATTGTAGTCACTTGTATGTATGTGTTATGTGAAGAAGGTGTCTGCATATGGTAAATAAGCAAATGGCAGAATTTATGACACCAATATAATTGGATTTTTTATTTTCTCTTTCCCACTTTAAATTTGTTTTAATTTTTAGTTCTTTTTTTATTGTGCAACTAAAAGAAAATCGTTTAATAAATAAAACAAGTTTAAACATTGTTAGAAAATTTTAATACTCATACGCTCAGTTAGAATACAGTAATTAGTTATCATATTTTTGTTGCCTAGTTTTAGGAATGCAAATTTAATCGGCCACATATGATTTTTTTGTATATTGCTCATACGCACTGCCTCTACAAAATGACAAAGCAAGTAAAATTATTAATATTTATTTCTTAAAGCATACTTTTAGGATGTTTTAGATAATAAGTATACGTCGTGTTGTTATACCAGTAAAGGTTTGTTTTTAAAATTGCACATTAGTTGGAACACGTTTTTCCTAAGGAAAAATATGCAACTAATGTTTCCACCAAAAATCATAGCTCGCCTTATTTTAAGCTCCTCATTTTTCTAATTACTTCCCCTGGACTCAATATTTGGTATCCTTGATTCTATTGCACATAACTCATTTATTTTAATAATATTAGCGGGTCATGTTAGACATCATATGTATTATAAAACTATGATCATAATCATAATAAAACATTTAATTAAATAAATTGTACAAATACAAAATGCCTACATTTAAGTAAATTCTATAATAAATTTACACAACTCCTTACACCCCATAAAATATTAAATATGAATTTTATAACTATATTTTCATATATGCATATTTTTAAAAGAAGGGTTACACTTTTGAAATATTGAAAACACATCTGAAATTTATAAGCAAACAAATGCAAACTTTATTTTTTTAATCTATTATCCAAACGTAAACATTCGTGTGTCAAATTTTAACATAGCGATAAAATATTATAAAAAATACACCCTTATGTTCATGAATACATTATCTATCGAGCATATGAATTAATTGTATTATAGTTTATTTGCATAATTAGAAATTGATAAAATGTACATTTTCATCACACCAATTAATAGCTTCTACCCGGTGCTTGTCGGGGTTTTCAAATTGAAAAGAAATTTATTTTTTAAAGTGTTTAATATTTCAGTTCAGTTCTAGTTCATTTCCAGTTAATTTTTAGTTCAGTTCTAGTTCAGTTCTAGTTCAGTTCTAGTTCAGTTCTAGTTCAGTTCTAGTTCAGTTCTAGTTCAGTTCTAGTTCAGTTCTAGTTCAGTTCTAGTTCAGTTCTAGTTCAAAAATAAACAAACAATATATTTTATAAAGTGGTAATATATATTCAAATACTTATTACATAAAACATAAACATTTGCAAATCTAGAGATTGATAACTTTGTATGTGTATTTATAATTAAATACATTTGTATATATAAACATCAACACTCAAACAAATATAAATACAAAAGAACATTTTAACTAAGTGGTATTATTTAAACAAAAATAGGCGCATATTTTGTCTCACTTGATCTTTTATTAATAATCAAACTAAAGTCAGTAATTAATATTAGTAGTAGTAAAAGATAACTTTAATTTAAGTTGTTCGTTATCACGACTTTCCTGTATAATACCAGATAAATGATAACGATCTCCTTTTTAAATATTGTAAATTTTAACGCATTTGATTTAAGTCAAAAAATATTATAAATTTTTCTTGGGTAAATTTATGAACAAAACTTTTTAATGATTTATTATTAATAACATGCTTCAATAATAGTATTTATTATATAGATTTAAAGGACTTATAAAACTTTGAAATATCAAAGGAGAACATAAAGAAACATTTAAAGGACTTTTGTACACACATGTACCTATAGATACCCAAGCAAAAAAGAAAACACATTTTAGTTTGATATAGCCGACCATATGATATCATACACGCACTAGAAAACTCTTAAATATGAGAGGGTACATTCAAAACTTTTTAAATTACCCTGCAATACATGTAATCTGGAACGATAATCTCTGATCACTTTTATTTTTCACCAAAAATCGATTTTTTAGATAAAAACATAAAAGTACAATTATATTGGAAACCAGAAGAGAAAGGACCAAAACAACGATAATCTGTGATCACTTTTATTTTCCACCAAAAATCGATTTTTTGGGTGAAAACATAAAAGTACATTTATCTTGGAAACTAGAAGAGATAGGACCAAAACAACGATATTCTGTGATCACTCATATCTTTCACTAGAAATCGATTTTTTGGGTGAAAACATAAAAGTCCATTTATCTTGGAAACTAGAAGAGATAGGACCAAAACAACGATAATCTGTGATCACTTTTATTTTTCGCCAAAAATCGATTTTTTGGGTGAAAACATAAAAGTCCATTTATCTCGGAAACTAGAAGAGATAGGACCAAAACAACGATAATTTGTGATCACTCTTATTTTTCACTAAAAATTGATTTTTCGGATGAAAACATAAAAGTCCATTTATCTTGGAAACTAGCAGAGATAGGACCAAAACAACGATAATATGTAATCACTCTTACTTTTTACAAAAAAATCGATTTTTTGGATGAAATCATAAAATTCCATTTATCTTGGAAACCAGAAGAGATAGGACCAAAACAACGATAATCTGTAATCACTTTTATTTTTCACCAAAACAACGATAATCTGTAATCACTCTTATTTTTCACCAAAAATCGATTTTTTGGATGAAATAATAAAGTCCATTTATCTTGGAAACTAGCAGAGATAGGACCAAAACAACGACAATATGTAATCACTCTTATTTTTCACAAAAAATCGATTTTTTGGGTGA
>NC_060950.1:6962006-6966052 GCF_022045245.1 Lucilia cuprina
TTCTAGTTCAGTTCTAGTTCAGTTCTAGTTCAGTTCTAGTTCAGTTCTAGTTCAGTTCTAGTTCAGTTCTAGTTCAGTTCTAGTTCAGTTCTAGTTCAGTTCTAGTTCAGTTCTAGTTCAGTTCTAGTTCAGTTCTAGTTCAGTTCTAGTTCAGTTCTAGTTCAGTTCTAGTTCAGTTCTAGTTCAGTTCTAGTTCAGTTCTAGTTCAGTTCTAGTTCAGTTCTAGTTCAGTTCTAGTTCAGTTCTAGTCAGTTCTAGTTCAGTTCTAGTTCAGTTCTAGTTCAGTTCTAGTTCAGTTCTAGTTCAGTTCTAGTTCAGTTCTAGTTCAGTTCTAGTTCAGTTCTAGTTCAGTTCTAGTTCATTTGTTTCTAGTTCATAGTTCAGTTCTAGTTCAGTTCTAGTTCAGTTCTAGTTCAGTTCTAGTTCAGTTCTAGTTCAGTTCTAGTTCAGTTCTAGTTCAGTTCTAGTTCAGTTCTAGTTCAGTTCTAGTTCAGTTCTAGTTCAGTTCTAGTTCAGTTCTAGTTCAGTCTAGTTCAGTTCTAGTTCAGTTCTAGTTCAGTTCTAGTTCAGTTCTAGTTCAGTTCTAGTTCAGTTCTAGTTCAGTTCTAGTTCAGTTCTAGTTCAGTTCTAGTTCAGTTCTAGTTCAGTTCTAGTTCAGTTCTAGTTCAGTTCTAGTTCAGTTTCTAGTTCAGTTCTAGTTCAGTTCTAGTTCAGTTCTAGTTCAGTTCTAGTTCAGTTCTAGTTCAGTTCTAGTTCAGTTCTAGTTCAGTTCTAGTTCAGTTCTAGTTCAGTTCTAGTTCAGTTCTAGTTCAGTTCTAGTTCAGTTCTAGTTCAGTTCTAGTTCAGTTCTAGTTCAGTTCTAGTTCAGTTCTAGTTCAGTTCTAGTTCAGTTCTAGTTCAGTTCTAGTCAGTTCTAGTTCAGTTCTAGTTCAGATTCTAGTTCAGTTCTAGTTCAGTTCTAGTTCAGTTCTAGTTCAGTTCTAGTTCAGTTCTAGTTCAGTTCTAGTTCAGTTCTAGTTCAGTTCTAGTTCAGTTCTAGTTCAGTTCTAGTTCAGTTCTAGTTCAGTTCTAGTTCAGTCTAGTTCAGTTCTAGTTCAGTTCTAGTTCAGTTCTAGTTCAGTTCTAGTTCAGTTCTAGTTCAGTTCTAGTTCAGTTCTAGTTCAGTTCTAGTTCAGTTCTAGTTCAGTTCTAGTTCAGTTCTAGTTCAGTTCTAGTTCAGTTCTAGTTCAGTTCTAGTTCAGTTCTAGTTCAGTTCTAGTTCAGTTCTAGTTCAGTTCTAGTTCAGTTCTAGTTCAGTTCTAGTTCAGTTCTAGTTCAGTTCTAGTTCAGTTCTAGTTCAGTTCTAGTTCAGTTCTAGTTCAGTTCTAGTTCAGTTCTAGTTCAGTTCTAGTTCAGTTCTAGTTCAGTTCTAGTTCAGTTCTAGTTCAGTTCTAGTTCAGTTCTAGTTCAGTTCTAGTTCAGTTCTAGTTCAGTTCTAGTTCAGTTCTAGTTCAGTTCAGTTCTAGTTCAGTTCTAGTTCAGTTCTAGTTCAGTTCTAGTTCAGTTCTAGTTCAGTTCTAGTTCAGTTCTAGTTCAGTTCTAGTTCAGTTCTAGTTCAGTTCTAGTTCAGTTCTAGTTCAGTTCTAGTTCAGTTCTAGTTCAGTTCTAGTTCAGTTCTAGTTCTGTTCTAGTTCTGTTCTAGTTCTGTTCTAGTTCAGTTCTAGTTCAGTTCTAGTTCAGTTCTAGTTCAGTTCTAGTTCAGTTCTAGTTCAGTTCTAGTTCAGTTCTAGTTCAGTTCTAGTTCAGTTCTAGTTCAGTTCTAGTTCAGTTCTAGTTCAGTTCTAGTTCAGTTCTAGTTCAGTTCTAGTTCAGTTCTAGTTCAGTTCTAGTTCAGTTCTAGTTCAGTTCTAGTTCAGTTCTAGTTCAGTTCTAGTTCAGTTCTAGTTCAGTTCTAGTTCAGTTCTAGTTCAGTTCTAGTTCAGTTCTAGTTCAGTTCTAGTTCAGTTCTAGTTCAGTTTCTAGTTCATTCTAGTTCAGTTCTAGTTCAGTTCTAGTTCAGTTCTAGTTCAGTTCTAGTTCAGTTCTAGTTCAGTTCTAGTTCAGTTCTAGTTCAGTTCTAGTTCAGTTCTAGTTCAGTTCTAGTTCAGTTCTAGTTCAGTTCTAGTTCAGTTCTAGTTCAGTTCTAGTTCAGTTCTAGTTCAGTTCTAGTTCAGTTCTAGTTCAGTTCTAGTTCAGTTCTAGTTCAGTTCTAGTTCAGTTCTAGTTCAGTTCTAGTTCAGTTCTAGTCAGTTCTAGTTCAGTTCTAGTTCAGTTCTAGTTCAGTTCTAGTTCAGTTCTAGTTCAGTTCTAGTTCAGTCTAGTCTAGTTCTAGTTCAGTTCGAGTTCAGTTCTAGTTCAGTTCTAGTTCAGTTCTAGTTCAGTTCTAGTTCAGTTCTAGTTCAGTTCTAGTTCAGTTCTAGTTCAGTTCTAGTTCAGTTCTAGTTCAGTTCTAGTTCAGTTCTAGTTCAGTTCTAGTTCAGTTCTAGTTCAGTTCTAGTTCAGTTCTAGTTCAGTTCTAGTTCAGTTCTAGTTCAGTTCTAGTTCTAGTTCAGTTCTAGTTCAGTTCTAGTTCAGTTCTAGTTCAGTTCTAGTTCAGTTCTAGTTCAGTTCTAGTTCAGTTCTAGTTCAGTTCTAGTTCAGTTCTAGTTCAGTTCAGTTCTAGTTCTAGTTCAGTTCAATTCAGTTCAGTTCTAGTCAGTTTTAGGTTGAGTTCAAAATCAAATCAAAAACAGATCTTTGTTTATTATAAAAATCGGTCGTTTGTGTAAAATCAAATTATAAAGACCCTATATATAGTATTATTATTTTAACAAAATACCAAAACTAAATATATTAAATATTTAAATGGTAAATATGAACTAATGAACGTGTGTCAATATAAATTACAGTACTTAGTAATTGAAACCTCTAGCAAGGACATTTTCTGCTATTTCTTTATTCGACAACTTTCACTTACAATGTGGGTCACATTAAAATAACGTTTCACCTCTAAACAGATTAATAAAAGAATTCTTTGACATACATTCTTTGTATTTATCTCTAAATTAATTAAAAATTCTTTCTTTCAAATGTAGCAAAGAAAAAGAAAAATTATACATATTATTTACACATACCAAATTACAAATTTTCCACATAAAATTATATGAAAAATAATTCAATTTAATTGTATAACAAGAAATGCTTATTTGTGTGCAAATGTAAATGAAAAAAAAAAACAGAAATTCAAATCTCTAAAGTATTTTTAAAATAAATTTGCGAAAAAAGATTAAATTAAAATTCACATGTGGTTGTTGCATTTTGCATCAAATTATAGAAATACCACGTAAATGACATCAACTGTTAGAGAAGGATGTGTCATCCCAACCAAGCAAAAAAATATAAATTTCAATAAATTGAATGAAAAAATGTGTTTCTGTGGGGTGCGTGGATGTGCAGCCACATGTGCATGTAAAAATGTCTACTAGCAGAAGTAACTGTAAAAAATACAAAAACAGACACATTCGTAAATTTTACTACATCGGAAGCGGAAACATTAAATAGCACAAATAACAACAATAAGATAGATGAATGCATGAATAAGTTAATACATAAGAGTGTGTGTATTTGTGGATAAGTTTCGTTCTCTCTCTTTCCCCTTTACTGTGTTTGTATTAAAAAAGATTTACATTTTGTATATTTGTTAGCCTGTATTAGATTTAAGGATGAAAAAATGTAAATCTTTTAGGAGAATTTTTCTGAAAATGCGATATTAATTTTCAATCGAAAATCAAATCAACTAAAATGACAACGATACTATAGATGTAGAAACGCATAGATCTACATCTGAGTTAAACGACAACATTCAGTTTGATAGATACATTATTTTGAAATTTAAGTTAGAGTTTAAATTGAACTTAAAAGTAAGCTACTTGATATTTTTGGTAAGTAAGTAAGTAAGTTAGTAAGTTAGTAAGTTAGTAAGTTAGTAAGTTAGTAAGTTAGTAAGTTAGTAAGTTAGTAAGTTAGTAAGTTAGTAAGTTAGTAAGTTA
>NC_060950.1:6966152-6967744 GCF_022045245.1 Lucilia cuprina
TAGATAGATAGATAGATAGATAGATAGATAGATAGGTAGGTAGGTAGGTAGATAGATAGATAGATAGATAGATAGATAGATAGATAGATAGATAGATAGATAGATAGACAGATAGATAGATAGATGGATAAATAAATAAATAGATAGATAGATAGATAGATAGATAGATAGATAGATAGTTAAAAAACTGGTTTACTATATCACTACGCAGCACCCTACTAAACATTCAAATTCATTTAAAATTACATAAAAATGGATAAATTACATACTCATATATTGGAAATATACATACAAATTCGTCTATACATATATAGACAGTAAACATAGATGAAAGCTTGAGATGAGAAATAAAATAGTATTTGCCACAATTTCATTAACACAACCGGGCAGTAAAGCGTTTATATAATATATACACACGACCACGAGTAGAACATAAAATTGTATAAATGAGACTGTATGCGTAAATGTGCAAAATTATATGAATGTCTATTTATTTATCATCCATAGCAAATGAATATGTAGAGATACGTGCGTATGAAAGTAACTAGTTGAGTGTGTATATTTATTGAAAATTTATTGAAAGGCAACAGTAAAAATTTACATTGACAACATTTTGCTAAAAATTGCTGACATGCAAGAAAAAAAATGAAAAAAAAAATATTGACAATTTGTTTGATCCATTTCACCCGACTGTCAATTTATCACTACAAACTGGCAGGGGAGGCGCACATTCACATACTCACTCCCTCAATCAACTACATATATACGTATGTATGCATAATGGCTGCTACAAGTATTGAATGTACAAACTGCATCAGGCATGCTTGAATACTATTTGTATCTGTGTATAAAAATTACAACTTTAGCTACGATACCAGCTTATCTTCTAGAGAGTTTTGTTGTGTTATTCGCTAAAACTAAATTGAAAGGCGTGTAGGAATCAGTGAGAGTTTGTGTGAGAGATGTTTCATCAGTTAATGCTGATGATGATTCGATTTGAAATCGATGGTTACATATGACGAAAAGAAACATTTGGAACAAACACACACTCTCTTAATAATGCGTTCAGAAAAAAGGAGGAAAAGACATGATGTTTCATATTAGCTATGCCCAAAAATTCAGATTTAATATAAATGATTCTTATTTTGTTTAATAGCGTATAAAGCATACTGGTTTAAATAAAATAACGTTATCCAAATACATAAAAAAAAAAACATCTGAGCAAAATCGATATTTTTGGACATCTCTAATGTACATGCATTCCGTTACGTTTGCATGCTGACATTACTAATGTCCTAGCATTTTTGTGATGGCTTAGACTTGTGGTGGGTTGATTGTCATGGTTCCCATTTAACATGCAAAAACTTGGTTATGTATTTCTTATTGAGAATAAGAAAAAAATTGTAAAGTGTAGGAACTTTGGAAGTATTGTAGGTTTTTTATGTAGTTTGCAAATCATGGAAATATAATGTTATGTGGTAATTTTACTTACTAACTTACTAACTTAATAACTTACTAACTTACTAACTTACTAACTTACTAACTTACTAACTTACTAACTTACTAACTTACTAACTTACTAACTTACTAAC
>NC_060950.1:6967844-6969595 GCF_022045245.1 Lucilia cuprina
TCTATCTATCTATCTATCTATCTATCTATCTATCTATCTATCTATCTATCTATCTATCTATCTATCTATCATCTATCTATCTATCTATCTATCTATCTATCTATCTATGAATAAAATTTCTTCAAATCCCTGCATACTAATTTGTACAATCTTATTGTTCACTGATCATTCCTAACAAAATTCCGTACTTGTATTGACGTTATTTTAAACCGTAGAAATATTACGATTTGACATTGTCATCATCAGTCACAAACATGATTTCGTATATTTTTCATATTTCCTATTTCTTTGCGTATTATCAAATTATTACTACATATACACATTTTCTTAAATGACGCGATATGTTAAATGTCATGTTTCATAAAATGAATAATTTAAATAACTATTTTACTTAATATAAGTCTAATGACAAGAAACAATTATGAAATAATTTTCAATGTTAATAAAGAAATAAAATATTTAAATGGTAAAAAATTTAATACTGCAAATCAAAATACATACACATGTACTACAGACATTATCCGGCCAACTATTTTTCCCTGAATTATAAATTTGTATAAGTATTTTTGTATATCGGATGGTAACTATACTTAATATTCTGTTTAAATTTCATACTTAATTTAAACGGAATTTAATTTTAATCAATATTAGTATTTTTAAATGTGAATATCAATAAGTAAGTTTATTTCTTTTTTTTTTTTTTTGTCATAAAGCCATTACCTTTTTTATGTTTACACAATTAAATACATATGAATAAATTTAATACCAGTGGTGAATTAAATTTTGTTACAAAACATTTTAACATGAAAAAAAAAATAAATATGCAACTACACACATACATACGTAAATATAAATAGAGAGAGAACATTTCTGATAGCATTTTATAAATGGCTCATTAAGGACGAATTATATTATAAACAATTGACTTTTTATTAACATACTAAAAAATTTACATACGAACAAAATAATCCTCAATGGGAATTATTAAATTTTTTTCGTAAACTAATTTGATTTATGAATATATCATATGTTACATAACTTACCTGTAATTTGACAGCAATATATATGTATATATACATGTGTGTATTAACAAGAAAGCAACTGAAAAAGGGACAAGAACATTTAAAATTTTTATAATTTATTAAAAGTTTTTAATTTTTTTTCTTTTTAAATATAAACTTATATGATAAGTTATACCAAAAATGTATACAACTTTTATTAAAATAACAAATACATTTCCACTATTGTGTAGTATAAAAGAACATATTAAATCTAGCTTGAATTTTACAACACCCCTTTCTTGCAAACAGAATAGAACTCAAATGACCTACGCCTGCTTGTGTAAATATTTGTATTTTAATTCTTTTATTCTGCTGTTAATAGTTATTTGTACAATTAACACAAAAATAATAAAAGGGGCAACAAAAACAAATAAATATTAAAGTTACTGGAAAATTTATGTTTTTACATATGTATGTATGAATATGTGCAATACGAAAATTGTGGAAAACTATATGTTTTTTTAATACAAAAAAATTTATGACGCCATTACTTTTTATACAGTATTTTAATGTAGTATTTATTTGAATTGTTTAAATTCAAAATGAATTTAAATTTAGCTGCAACGCTCTAAAACAGATATTCTGCAGTTTATACTAGACTATATACTAGACTATAGACTAGACTATAGACTAGACTATAGACTAGACTATAGACTAGACTATAGACTAGACTATAGACTAGACTATATA
>NC_060950.1:6969695-6970961 GCF_022045245.1 Lucilia cuprina
CTAGAACTGAACTAGAACTGAACTAGAACTGAACTAGAACTGAACTAGAACTGAACTAGAACTGAACTAGAATTGAACTAGAACTTAACTAGAACTGAACTAGAACTGTATCCGGAGAGTATGCAATAAAATTTTTATTAAAATTAATTGTGAGTGTATGAAATTGTAACTTAATAATAGTTTAATTATATAAATGATTGATTGCAGTTTTAATTACTTAATATTTAACTGAAAAAACGGATAATTAAACTCAAATAAAAAACTTCTGGGTGTATGAGGAAGAAAAATACTTGCTTACGTTTAAATTTTAAAATAATACTAATTAATAAAAAATCTTATACAGATAATTACTTTTGTATATATAATTTTTTTTTTAATATTAACTAAAACATTAAAGAGTTTATTTAAATGGAATTTAAACAATTTTAAAATTTATATACATTAAGTTAAATATTTAATATTCCTTTTTGTGCAAAATATTGTAGGCGTAATACTTATGTGTAACTTTTGGTTATGTTGTATATGAATTAATGTTTTTTATTTTTTTAATTTTAATCTCGGTATTGCAATTTATTTTTATTTCATTTTCAACAATTGTTGTTATATTTTATACATATTTTGTTTGCAGTTGTTGTCCTTTTATTATATTTGTTTTTGGTTGTCGTTGTTAAAAATGACGTATTTTAATGAAATAATAACCATTTATTTGTATTTTATTTGCATGTTCATGTTGACTTCTGAACACAAAAGGATGGAGATCAATTGTGGAATACATTTTTGTTACATAAAAAAACTAATGATATTAACAGTTATTTATAAGTTTTTTTAGTTCAGCTCTTCTTAGTCCTTATCACATCAAATTATTTGTTTGTAATTTTACGCTTGGGTGGGGCTCATGTCGGTTATTTTTTTCCATTACTTCCATACATTTTTCATGTACTTAATGAAAATATTTACATACATACATATTTACGCATTTTACTTACATTGTTTATATATGTCATTATAGTCGTGTGTACATGTTTCTTTTCATACACACATTCCAAGATGGGCGTGTCATTTGTTAATTACACAATTCTCCCATATGATAATTCTCCCATAATGAGTTTAAAAAAAAACTGCAAAACAAATAATGTTAGCTGTTTTCATTTAATGGTATTAGGTTAGGTTAGGTTAGGTTTGCACAGGTAGCCAATGTCGGCTTTACTTGGGTCCATATTGATCCCTTTGTAAAAATACCTGTAAGGAGAAGAAAAGAGAAGAGAG
>NC_060950.1:6971061-6972309 GCF_022045245.1 Lucilia cuprina
GAACTAGAACTGAACTAGAACTGAACTAGAACTGAACTAGAACTGAACTAGAATTGAACTAGAACTGAACTAGAACTGAACTAGAACTAAACTAGAACTGAACTAGAATTGAACTAGAAAATTCAAATCCTTTAGCAATTCGACCACTACTCTCTTAAAAAAGTTTAGCTTAAAATTAATAAAACAACAAAACTATAAACATGAGCACAATAAATCAAATTAAATAAAACAATGAAAACTGGTCCAACAACAAGAACAAATAAAACAAACAAACAAACAGCATAATTTCAAACAACCGACAACAAACAGTTTATACTAAAAACCCCCCAAAAATGTTTTAATCTTTCTCTTTTACTCGTTCTACTCTCTTGTTGTTGTAGATGTTGCTGTATACGCATTAAATTGCATTTTAAGTTAAAATAATTTAAATTATTAATACCAATTGTATAGGGGGAGCAGAAAATTCACTGAAACAATGTGAATGAACATGATTGAGTTTTGTGGGGTGACGTTAAAAAATCATTAAAAATCATTTGTTTATTCAACTTTGAAATGCAAATTTTTTTCTTCGTCACATTCCCGATCATTTAAATGTTATCATAGATTCATTTATCTATTCTTTTATTTGCTCGATTGTTATTGTTTTTATTTGTCATAAGTATAATCGAATTTCAATTAGTGTTAAAATAAATAAATACCAACCATATTTATTCAATGCTTATTTATTTAGCAATATTTTGCAGTTGCTTTTTGTTGTTTTTGTAATTTCCAATTTCCTTTTAATTATAAATTATATATAAAATAATGTCAGTATGTTTATGATGGCAAATTAATGATATCAATTTTTCAAATGGATTATGAAATTTTCATTAAATGTTAAAATTTGTTTTCTGCTGTTATTGTTTGATAAGTTAATCGGATGTGGATAATGGTTTTTAAGATCCTTAAACTAGGAAGTTAAAACAACAACTTACAGGAATTTAAACAAAAAATATATTACTAAGAAATATGTATGTCTAAATGTTTCTTACTAACTTACAAACTTATACATATTGATATACTTTTTTTGTTTTTGGGAAATTGAACTAGAACTGAATTAGAACTGACTTAGAACGGAACTAGAACTGAACTAGAACTGACCTAGAACTGAACTAGAACTGAACTAGAACTGAACTAGAACTGAACTAGAACTGAACCAGGACTGAACTAGAACTGAACTAGAACTGAACTAGAACTGAACTAGAACTG
>NC_060950.1:6972409-7017514 GCF_022045245.1 Lucilia cuprina
CAGTTCTAGTTCAGTTCTAGTTCAGTTCTAGTTCAGTTCTAGTTCAGTTCTAGTTCAGTTCTAGTTCAGTTCTAGTTCAGTTCTAGTTCAGTTCTAGATCAGTTCTAGGTTAAAATTAACTCAATAAATGTGTATAAATGTGAAACTTTAATACTCCATGTTTAGAAGATTATATGACGAACCAGGCCAATGTAGTGCCTAACATATTCCACTTTGGTGAAATCCAAAAACCAAATAAAAAAATTCTTCAAATATTTTTGAAAAATATTTGCAAATTTGTTGGTTGTTGTTTTTTAGTAGAACTAGTTGTGTGATGCATTCATTCTCTTCACATAAAACACATAAATCTTTAAAATTTATTATTTTAATACGCATTGCGCTTAAAGTTAGTAACTGCTAACGGGAAATAATACTAAACAAAATTTGAAATTTGTTTTAAATACTTAAAAAAATAAAAAAATAAAGAAGGAAAAACATATAAATAACAAAATTTTCTCTTGACAGGCAATTAATAGTTTTGGAATTAAATGTCAACAGATTTGAATTTTTATGAATGCTTATCTTTAACAAACTTAAAACATTTTTAAGTAAAAATTTGGGAAATGATGAACGAATAAATTGGAAAAAAACGAATTATTATACCTTGAAAAAGAAAGTTCACTGATATTGGAAAAATTCATATATGTTTAGTTTTAATGTTACTTGTTTTTTTAGAATTTTTTTAACTTTTTTATAATTATTGTTATATTATTCATTATTTGTGCACTGAAAATTTATATGTTTTTATTTAAATGTAAACTACCGACGACCAAAAAATACTATTTACAATTTTTTTAAATTGATCTTAAGCTTATGCTTGCCATACACGTTAAACTAATAACTGAACTCTTTTTCTTAAAAAAAAATATTTTGAAAAAAAACCAACAACAAATAAAAAACCAACATGCACCTTAAAAATACAATTGACTTTATTTGGAATCCAATAGACCATGAAAATTTGTATTTGTTTGTCTTATCTCTGAGGTAATCGGTAAACTATGTGTAAAGAATCATATACGTTAGTTATATACGTCTTCACCGAATCTTAGTTACCCACCAGTGGAGAAATGAAAATTGATTTTCGGATTTTTATTAATTCTATGCTTTCATCATATATTACAACATCTTTAAGCATTTTTGATCGATATTATTACCAGCAAGCAGATTTGGGAAACAGCACCTCAACAGACAGATGGAAGGACATAGCAAGATAGTTTTAGAATCCTAATAAAGAGCTAGTATAGGAGATTTATATATATTAATACGACCAGTTTTTCGTTACAAACGGAATGATTAAACGATAGGCTTATAAAAACTTAAATAGGTGTCTATACTATTTATTATTGTAGTTTTAAATTAAACGAGTAATTGGCTTGACTACAAAGTTGTATTTTTGATAAAAACTTTTGTAGTTTAAATGCCAGTCACAAGCGACCTCTGCATGTCAATTTTATAATGAATTAATTTTTGTTATTACGAGATGGCAATACTTTTCGATTTGTTTATCACGTACACACACCAGTACTCTAAAAAACAGTGTTGTATTTAAAAAGTCATGAGTTCCCAAACTCTGAGTAAACAATTGTCAAAAGCTAAAACTTCCGAAGCATGTTTATTTTGGGGATTTCAAGTAAAACTTATTTTGCTTGTGATTATTAACTTGATATCAATCAAATGATCATTAGTGACAATTTGATCTTAGCATATCCATATATAGTTCAATTTCTATCGCATATTCTAGAAAACTTCAATCATAACCTTATTATCACGATCTTCAGGATCCAATATAGGATTCTATAAATCGACTTTCGAATAATCGAACAATCGACTTTTTGTCGAAAAATGTCGAAAAGTCGAAGTCGACTATTTTGTTCAAAAAAAGTCGATAACTCGACTATCGTCTATGAAAAAAGTCGAAAAGTCGACTTTGTAAATAAAATTCGAAAAAAGTCGAAAAGTCGAAAAAGTCGTAAAGTCGGAAAGAGTCGATAAAAGTCGAAAAGTTGGAAAAAGTCGGAAAAAATCAAAAAAAAGTCGAAAAGTCGGAAAAAGTCATAAAAATCGGAAAAAGTCGAAAAAAATCGAAAAAAAATCGGAAAAAGACGAAAATAGTCGGAAAAAGTCGAAAAGTCGAAAATAGAAAGAAGTCGAAAAAACTCAAAAAATTGCAACAAATAGAAAAAATATAAATAAAATTTTTTTATTAATAATAAATAATAATAATAATAATAATAATAATAATAATAATAATGTATAAGTCGAAAATTAGAAAAACATCGAAAGAAGTCGAAAAAAATTGGAAAAAGTCGAAAAGTCGGAAAGAGTCGAAAAGTCGGAAAAAGTAGAAAATAGTCGGAAAAAGTCGAAAATAGTCGGAAAAAGTCGAAAATAGTCGGAAAAAGTCCAAAAGTCGAAAAAAGTTGGAAAGTCGAAAAGTCGGTAAAAGTCGAAAAGTCGACTATTTATAAAATATTAAAAGTTGAAAAATCGACTTTTTGATTATTTCACATGGCCCCCATACAACTGTACCCCCGAATAGGACTTGTAAACGTTGTAAACAAACTACAGGTCGCAATTTCGGAGATAATTCAATGAAATTTAGCACATGATCTTCTATGGTACCGTAGACTAAGCCTATTGGTAATGGTTAACATCGGTCCATTATTTTACCTAATACCCATACAACTGAACCTCCCGAATAAAGCTTGTAAACGCTGTAATCAAACTACAAGTCGCAATTTCGGAGATAAGTCAATGAAATTTGGCACAAGATCTTTTATGGTACCGTAGACGAAACTAAACCCGCCAAATATGGCTTTTTAGTTCATAACCAAAACCAAGTTTTATATTTATCTTGTTGAGAATTACATCTGAAGTCATTTTCATACTAAATGGGACTTCCATATAAAACTTCTACTAATTTCTAGAACTTTTATTTTTGTAACCATTTAGGTACCAATTGCCATTTAGGATTAAAATACTTTAACAACTCTGTGCTGATAAAAAATGTAAACAAACACACAGCTGGCAAACACATTTTTTTCATTTTCTCTTTTCAAGCACATTCTGTGGTGGTGGTCTGGCTACAACAACAACAATGAAACGACAAACAACAACCATATGACGAAGTGGAGAACGTGAGCACTGGGAAATAACACCCCACAAAACGTGATTCGATAAAGTAAACAACAAATATAATTGCGAGTAAATTGGGTCGAATGCCGGCAACTGGTGAATACTACTCTACTATGTACTTTCAAGACTTGTGTGTACGTGCATTAAAGGACGTAAACTCAATTTTTCTACATACATATGCAACCTCACAACACATTTCTCTGGACAAGAAGAGACCAAAGTGAATAAGTAAATAAACAATATGTGTATGAAAAAATTAAGTAAATAATACAAAAAACTAGCTGTTTGTTAAAGATAGATTGTGGAAGGAGAGGAAGTGGTGGTTTCTTACTTCTGTTTTTGTTTCACATACATTTTGTGTTTGATTTTCGCGTCTTTTACGAAGTTAACGAATATACACACAAAGAGCATAGCGACACAAGTGGTTGTTGTATGTGCTAGATGAGAGAATAACGAGTATAAAAACACGATGTAGATGAGGAATTGCAATTATTCGTTCGAAAGCAATCAACTGATTAATACGTCAGTCAAAGAAAATCATAAGCAAAGCAAAGAACACAAGAAAAATTGTGTAATTGTCAAATAAGTTAGAATTTAAAAAGATATTTGTGAAAAAATATACCTATATTTTTTTAATTAAAAAAAATTTTGTGCAAAACATTTTAATTTTCTTTAAAAACAATTAAGTATTTTTTAAAAATCTTAACAAAATGAGTCAAATTGTGAATATGGCTAAACAAACCCAACGTTTGGTGCCTCAGATTACTAAACAAGGTAAGTTTCCAAAATAAAAATCAATGGAAAATCTTTTAATTTAGAAAAATCCAAAATAATCAATATTTTTCGTTATTATATTGAGTACACAAATTAATTGCTATTGTTTGTTTGTTATTATTTTACTTACAGTTGCCTGCTTTTCCACCTCCTCCGCTTGCCAGCAAGAATTCAAGGGTGAATTGAAACCCAAAAGTGCCCGTTTCATGGAATTCCAAAAGAAATTGAGAGCCAAGACTCCCTTGGGTAAACTTGATGAATTTTCACGTCATCCCTTCCAAGAAGTCGAACCCTTGAGACCCTGGCCCAACAATGTCAACCCACATACCGGTGAAATTGGTGGCCCTGCTGGTCCTGAACCCACTCGCTATGGTGATTGGGAACGTAAAGGACGCGTTTCCGATTTCTAGTCTAACTCTTAACAACCTTTAGCTTTAAACCATCACCCATACACTAGACATTAGAGGCACTTTTTAACTGTTAGTTTGTACAAACATCCAAGAAAAACAAATTATTAGTATGTAAGCTGGCTGGAGGCTGCTGCTGCTTCTTTTGAGGTTACTATTTCCTATTTAAATTGACCTTTAAAGTATTAGCTGTTAGCTTTTTGCCTTAGGTTAATAATTTTTGCTTGTTTTGTTGTTTTTTTACAACATTTTATTAGACTGTGTACTAAAAAAAAGAAGAAAAAAATTTTGAAAAAAAATTAACTTGAAAATATGAAAAGAAACCAAAAAAAATATATAAAAAAATAAATATTTAAAATTTTATTAAAACAAAAATTTCTATGGCTTTTTATTAAATTTCTGCTAAGGGTAAATTGTTCTTTGGAATACAATTCTGTAGAAAAATTGAAATTCGTATAAAAAAAATAACCATAAATTTTTCCACAACTGTTTCTAATAAGAATTTTGCTGGATCAACATTTTAATCACAAAATAGACATAATTTGGAAAAATTTTCAACGAGAAAAAAGAGAAACAGCTGATTGTTTTTATAAATTAAAACTTCTCTCAAACTCCAAATACAAAAAAAAAATCCCACAAAAAAACTCTTATAAAAGGGAGAGAGAGAGAGGGAAAAAGTGAAAAACATTCTCTTTAACTGATTTAGAAAATAAAATTTTCAAAATTTTTGGAACTTTGGAACAGTGATTTTTGAAATTATTAAGTAATTATTTGAAAATTTTTGATTCTCAAAATATATGAAATCTCTTTTTAAGTAACTTCAGTTTTTTTAGAAATCAAAGATTTTCAAAACTAAAAAATTTGGAAAAAATAATTTGAAAATTAATTTAAACTTTCAAAAATATTGAAATGAACCTTAAAAAAGAATTCGAATTTAAAATTTAATAAAGTAGCTTCTTGCGTAAAATCTCATATTTTTAAAATTATAAAAAAAAAGAATATGAAAATTTTTTGAAAATTAATTATAGAAAATTTTGAAAAATATACTTTTCGAAAGTATAGATAGAATTATTGAAAGGATCTTTAGAAAATTGTTTATAACAAACAAAGGGACTTAACTGCATTTTACTTCGAAAGACATTCAAAATTTTCGCATAACATAAAAACAAGTTTTATTTAATAGTGAAAACAAAACCAAAAACATCACATACATATAATACAATTAAAAATTCAATAAGAACCCGTTTAAAAATCCAACATAATAAAACTTATAAAAGAACAAAACTTACTCCCGTACCACAACAAATGCAATTGCATTTAAACTTTCTTATATTCAATAAAGAAACTCTCCAGTAGTTTGTTTGTTGGCCAATAATGATTCTTTTAAAACGGATAGCATTCCTTCGGAAACCGACCACAGCTGGTTTTGTAGCAATTCGTTTTGTGAAAGTTTGCTGGGCTCACAGAAATAGCAATTATTAAAGTAAAGCCCTGTAAGGCCAGTTAGTTCATTGGCTGTAGCACAATAAATGGTAGTGGCAGCAGCCTGTTGCTACAAATATAACAACAAAAAGAAAAAGAAAGGAAAAATGCGGAAAAAATTACTTACATATTGACAAGACAATGGGAAAGTAGTATTTAATAAGGAATGATGATACAATGATAATTAACATATGGCACAGATTTATTTTGTTGTTTGTGTTGTTTTCAATAAGATAATTCAATTACACAGTTCAACAAAATAACAACTTATACTTTTATAAAGGATTGAGCTGCTCTACATTCGTTTTAAATCTCAGATTAAGGTAACTCAAAGAAGAATTTTAGACAACATGACCAAATTTATAATTAAAGTTCAAAAATTAGATTCAGCTCAATTCTTCAATAAATTACACTGTCGACCTGTGTTAATGGTATAGTTGTTGTTTATATCGATTGCTTTGTTATGTCTTTGCTCTTTATTTGTCATAAAGTAACTTGAATTTGTTCTTGATTGCTATTATTGAAATATAAGTAAATACTTGTGATTTTTCCCCATTCTTTTTGCTTAAAACAATTGTATAAATTAATGTCAATTTTACCAGTAGTAGACTCATCACAAAACAAAAGATCAACAAACAGCAACAATATAACAATGATTTAAATTAATTAAATAACATGAAAATAGCTACAATAACAAAGCATTTTATCATGATTTTGTTAAATGTTAATAATATTTACCAGAGATTTCGTAAATGGTCGTACGATGGCAAATAATAAGCGATAAAACCACCAATTGCGCGATATATTTGAGGAAACTAAATTACCCGGGTGTACGGCAAAAACAGATATACCACGATGCTTCCAGAGCTGGAATAAATAAATAAATAAATAAACAGATAACATTGGTAAATTGGAATATGTCCAGTTTAATTCTAGTTAGATTATAGGTCAGTTCTAGTTTAGTTCTGTTTCAGTTCCAGTTTAGTTGTAGTTAAGTTCAGTTCTAGTTCAGTTCTAGTACAGTTCTAGTTCAGTTCTAGTCCAGTTTTAGTTCAGTTCAAGTTCAGTTCTAGTTCAGTTCTAGTTCAGTTTTAGTTCAGTTCTAGTTCAGTTCTAGTTCAGTTCTAGTTCAGTTCTAGTTCAGTTCTAGTTCAGTTCTAGTTCAGTTCTAGTTCAGTTCTAGTTCAGTTCTAGTTCAGTTCTAGTTCAGTTTTAGTTCAGTTCTAGTTCAGTTCTAGTTCAGTTCTAGTTCAGTTCTAGTTCAGTTCTAGTTCAGTTCTAGTTCAGTTGATCTTAAAAAAGGTCCCATAACCTACAAAATCTTATAAGATTTTCAAAAAAAATCAATATCAATTCAAAATTTTTTTAAATAAAGTTCATTAATCTTTCTCTAGCTCTTGCGATAACTTACCTTAGCTAATTTCGCGGCAAACAAAACATTACACAATTTTGCATTATTATAGGCCGTCATACTCCAGTATTTATCTGGAGGTGGTGATAAATGTTGTGGAGTTAAATTGTCCGTTGGCAATTTGCTAAATCTGTAATAAAACAAGTAGGAAAGTATAGTCGGGCATGGCCGACCATATAATACCCTACACCATGAGTATATTTTTAAAATTTTTACTTTTTATAAAATTTTTATTTTTTGTAAAGAAACTTTTATGTTGAATATTACCATAATTCCAAAATATTTAAGCCATTTATTGATAAAAAAAAAACTAAAATTTCTAAATAAGGCATTATATAGGTCAAATATGGGACGATCCTCGGTAAATTTGGAAAAAGGATATATTTCTAAATAACAGTTAGTTTTGTTGAGTTTCATTGCGATACAAATGGTTACAAGTCAATTTTAGACGTTTAAGTCATTTTTTGAAGGGGGGTTTGTATGGGGGCTAGGGTCAAATATAGGCCTATCCTTACGAAAATATGCAGTATCATTTATACTTATATAAAACTTATTTGTGCCAATTTTTAGAGAGATAGCAGAATATTTGACGTAATTATAGCATAAAAAGTTCAAATCGGGAGGTACGGTTGTATGGGGGCTAGGTGAAATGGACCGATTTCAACCATTTTCAATAGGCTTCGTCCTTGTGCCAAAAAACATGCTTGGTCAAAATTTCATCAAATTATCTTGAAAATTGTACCTTGCGCACAAGGTTTACATGGACAGCCAGCCAGCCGGACAGACGGACGGACGGACATGTCTTAATCGACTCAAAAAATGATTCTGAATCGATCGGTATACTTTAAGGTGGGTATTGGACCAATATTTTTGTATGTTACAAACATCAGCACAAACGTATAATACCCTCCCCACTATAGTGGTGTAGGGTATAAATAGAAATCAAGTTACAACAACTATATGATAAACTCGATTTGCAAAATTTTTGTAAACAGAAAATAAAACGCACTTACAAATATTAATTAAAATCAAATAGCGCCCATAAATACACAAATTATAATAAATTTACATATGAACAAAAAAACAAACTAAAAAACAAGAAATATGTTTGTTTTGCATATAAGAAAATTATATACGCAGTTGAATCACATGCTGACGTTGAGCGTGTGGGTAGGATTTATATATAAAGTCACGTTTTAAAAAGGCCGCTTTGAAAAATTTATGATATAAAAGGGCCTTTAGTTGGAGATGAAATGAACAATAATGTCTGTCGAAATAAAGTAAATAATAAGATCATTCTATAAGATTTCGACAATTCGAAGTAACTTTTGGAATGTTCTAGTAAATCACGTATTAAACAAGATTTATACTAACCACCTTCAAAATCACCACTGACATCATTAACACAATCACGTGACGACATGTTACCCACAACAAAAAATACAAACATTTCTTAAAAATAATCAAAAATCATTTAAATCGTATGGAATCATTAAAACCATAAACAATTTTTTAAATACAATTAGCTTAGTGCATTTTTATACATAAATATAGCTGCTTATCGCATTTAACCATATCTGTTCCGGAATAAACGATTATTAAATCAATAATCGTTCAAAAACATTAAAAATCTTTATTATTATCAATAATCTTAATGCAGTTGTGATCTTTTGTGTGTATAAAAGGCCCCCTTACAAATATTAAAAAGCAATCTTTTGTCCAACTTAAGTAAAAAACAACTTTTTGTTGATTTTTATGCACTAAAGTTTATTTTAAGACGCAGTCAGTCAGCCAAATGAATGTGTGCTCAATTTTATTATTATTATTTGGTCACATCAGTTTTATGTTGAAAACAGATGGAAAGGTATGCAATTATTAACTTTTCTATATGGTTTCTAAAGAAATTATGAACTGAACTTAGACTGAACTAAAACAGGACTAGAATTAAACTAGAACTGAACTAGAACTGAACTAGAACTGAACTAGAACTGAACTAGAACTGAACTAGAATTGAACTAGAATTGAACTAGAGTTGAACTAGAACTGAACTAGAACAGAACTAGAACTGAACTAGAACTGAACTAGAACTGAACTAGAACTGAACTAGAACTGAACTAGAACTGAACTAGAACTGAACTAGAACTGAACTAGAACTGAACTAGAACTGAACTAGAACTGAACTAGAACTGAACTAGAACTGAACTAGAACTGAACTAGAACTGAACTAGAACTGAACTAGAACTGAACTTGAACTGAACTACAACTGAACTAGAACTGAACTAAAACAAGAATGAACTTTCTCCCCTTTACAAGTTAAGTCACGGGACTAATTCCTCACAACTAACTCTTTCAAGACCCTGACCAGTGCAAACATCTACAAGTACATAGGTTGCCCAATAAAACAAAAGCAATGAACACACAATAACATTTTATTAGGCACATGCATGTGAACAGTATCTGGTGCTTTTGAAAAATAAAGGCAGCAGCTAAATTTTAAAAGAAAAAAATGCCGGTTGTGTCTCGTTTAGACGCACGCCTCGCAAGCCTACAACCATCAACAACTTCAACTGGACTTTGGACACAGTGCATTGAATGAAGACAACGTTCAATGTACGCCAATGGAATTCAGTACAGAGATAAAGATACAAATTAAATATTTGCAAATGTATAAGTATGGGTGATGTTTTTGTAATCATAGAAATATAAAATAAAAACAAATTATAGGATGAAAACGGCAATCACAATAAAAAAAGAAGTAAATGATTGAAAAGAAAAAAAAAGTATTTTAAAAAAGTTAATAAATAATTATTAATAATAAATAATAATTAAAGAGAGAATAACGAGTGAAAAACAAAAGACCAGACCGGAATTTATAAAATTTATAAAAACAATCAGTAATTTGGTTAAGCCTGGACTTTGTATCTGTTTTGGGTTTTCAAATATACACACAAATCTGCGAATATGTTTTGTATGAAGAATAGCAAGTTCAAAGCAATTGACGCAGTTTGTATAAAATCACATACATTGACTTAGATTTACACTGTTTCCGATAAAAAGGAAAAACTCAAATATTTTTGTAGTCGATCTATGTCCGTCTGTCTGTGGGTTCCAAGATTACTTGTTTTTCGATTGAGGTAGGCCTATTTGAAAATTAATTTAGTTCGAAAGTATAAATGATACATACCATAGGAAATAGTGTTGCAATATTATTAATCTCTTCTATTGTATTAACAAAACACATTTAAGATTACAAAAAATTTATAGTTATTTTTATAACAATATTTATGAGGTCGTTTCTTGCTTATCAAATTGTATTATAATAGAATATTTATAATAATAATATTTACTTTATTGCAAATGTTTATTAAACAATGTACAATGTAAAAGCCTAACAAGTGTAAATATGTGTATTAATATGCATACTTAATATACTATATATTAACATATTATTATCAATTTTGTAAAACTTGTTCCTTATTTAAATATTTTTTCTCTATTTGTAAAACGTAAAAGTAAATAATATCTAACATAGAATCGAAAATAAAAACAAGTAAGAAATTATAGTCGGACGAGGCCGACCATATAAAACCCTACACCTTTTACAAAAATATAATGTGATTTAGTTGCCATAATAAAGCATTTAAGTTGAATTGTACCTTACCTCAGATATACATACTTAAGCCGTTTATTGTTGAAAAAAAAATTTTAACCATTTAAGTCAAAATTTGTTGGGGGTTTTTTATAGGGGCTAAGGTCATATGAGGACCTCTTATTATGGACTTCGTGAGGGTTGTTGTAACTATACAATTTTTAATCCGGGGGTTCTGTATTTAGGTCCAAGCCAAGAAATTGGGCTACTTCAATAGGGTTAGTCCATAAATCCATTGGGGTAAGTGAAGTAGGGTGGGCTGGACAGTTGAATATGTGGTGGCTATTATGAGGACCCTGTCCACAAGCTTGGCATATATTGGGGACGGCACGGTCTATGCGGGACCAGTAGGCGTTGAGCTTTTTGCTCCATCCCGATCTCAGTAGTGCCAGAGCAACTCTTGTTTTGCGCGGCAGGTTCTTCTCTATTTCTGCTATGGGCGGTAGGCGACCTCCAAGAACGACATTCATGCGGTAACTTGAAACAGCGGTATTGATGTCATCTCTATGAATGTCGTTCAAAGGTGCTGTATACGAAGGGATCCTAAACATAACTTCGTATGCTCTCTTCGTATACGCGAATGTCCTTCCTGACATGCCTCGGGGGAGCATCCAACTGTATGATATTAAAGTTGGGATGACTCCTCCGGTGACATCCCAGGAGGAACTGTTTAGTCAGCATGACATTATGTTCCTTGACCGGGAGCACCTTCATTTCCTCATGTAGATGGTGTTCTGAGGTTATTTGTTATTTCATTCCCCGACAGCCGGTTCTACGTACCGGAATGACCCGAAATTTTTCGGCCAAGAGCTGTCAACCTCAGCAACAACTACACAACTTCGTGAGGGTAATCAAGTCTAGTATAGGACTTGTAATAATTATGAACATAAAATCCCTATTCGCCGGGTTCAGTTGCATAGGAGCTAGGTGAAATAATGGACCGATGTAAACCATTTTCAACAGGCTTCGTCTATACCATAGACAATCATGTGCCAAATTTCATTGAATTATCTACAAAATTGCCACCTGTAGTTTAATAACAAAGTTTACAAGCCTAGTCTGGGGTTCACTTTTATGGGGGGTAGGTAAAATAATGGACCGATGGCATCGTCTATGGTACCATAAAAGATCATGTGCCAAATTTCATTGAATTATCTCCAAAATTGCACCCTGTAGTTTGATTGCAAGGTTCAGTTGTGTGGGGGCTATGTGAAATAATGGACCGATCTTAACCATTTTCAATAGGCTTTGTCCCTAGGACAATAGAAGATCATGTGCCAAATTTTATTGAATTATATTCCAAATTGCGACCTTTAGTTTGATTACAATTACAGACTGACGGACATTGCTAAATCGACTCAAAAAATTAATCTGAGCCGATTGGTATACTTTAAGGTGGGTATAGGACCAATATTTTTGTGCGTTACAAACATCATCACAAACCCAATATACCCTCCTCACTAAAGTGGTGTAGGGTATAACAATATTTATTAGCAGTAAGTAGTAGGGTAAACAAAAAACTGTTGTTTATGTAAACAAATCGTCTGGAATGGCAAAAAATTTCTAATTTTTATTTATTTTTTACAAAATTATGCATAAATTAGCTTAAAAGAATAACAAGTGATTTGAATAAATATTTCTGAATTAAATTCTTATGATGACTTCATATGTTTGTGTATTAAGAAACATTTCAATTTGGAATTGGCGCTTTATTTGTTTACAATTTCAGAATTGTTTGACAACAAATATGATTTTAAAGTTGATTTTTAACATTAAAAGTAAAATAAAGTTGTTTTATTAAAATGGCAATAATAAATGCCAAGTCTCTCAGTGTAAAAAGCCACAAAATCGCTATTTTATCATTTCAAGGTTTTAGAGGTCACTAATTAAATCACTTATGAAATTCACTTTCATAATTATTCTCATTAATTCTCCAGAATTTAAACAAATAGCCCACACATACTGTTCATATGTTTTCTAATACAATTATAGGCTGCACTTTTAATTATATATAGTTCTTAGTATAACAGTATATATTTTATATTTAACAATATGTCATATATGTGTTTAAATTTGTTTATTTATTTCTGGAACAATAGATATTTTTGTATATGACATTCACCTGTCACGTGCTCTTTTTTCATAATTTTTAAACAATTTGTTGCTAATATTTAGAATTATTTCATCAGTTGTATTTTTATTCAGTATATAGGCTTTTCAGTCTAGAAAATGTTATTATGTTAAGAGATTTAAAACAGAAAAATTTCAATAGAAACGATGAATATAAACTTATGCTCCGTCGATCTAGAGGTTCTGAAAGAAGAAAACCTTCTTGTATCCAGCAAAAATAAAACGAAAGAATGACATTTATCATCACTTCAAAAGTAGTAATAAGTGAAATTGTTTAACTTCCAAAAAAGCGATTTTGTCCTAAAAGTATACCAATCGTTTTCTAAGTAGATTAAGTTATGTCCATCCGTCCGTGTGTCTGTTTTTTTCCCCCAAAATCGGTTCAATATTTCTACTAGCCCCCATACAACCGTACCCCCCGAATAAGGCCTTAAGGGTTTATAATTAATATAACCCTTTCACGTATACAAGACACAGGTGTCCGAAGATTTTTTAATTTTTTTTTTCAATTTCGAGCGTTGTTTTGAATTCACAGAAAATTTTGTTATTTTCTAGAATTTGAATGACATCAAATATGCTAAAAAGGATAATATCCTGCGATATCCTTCGAAAACACTTTTTCCATTTTTCATCAAAAATGATCAATACACGTCAAAATAAGATGTTTGGTGAAGTCGTATCCATAAAAAGTCCAGCAGTTTAGTTTTATTCACTTCCTAATTACTTCCAACAAGAAGAACTTAGAAATTGCTTCCTGAAAATGAATTCAGATTTAGGAAATTTGGAATCAAATTAGAAGGACATTCCTCCTATTACAAGTTTGTGATTAAATCATCACATCTTCAGGTCTTTTTCAGTACTTCCACTTCTTTGGAAGTTCTTTTTTAGCTGGGTAAACACAAAAAAGTGTGGCGCTCTGGTCGGGCAACAGTTCTATTTTAGAACACGATATCTATACTAAATTCGAAGATAAATAGTTACAATGGTATATGAAAATCTAATCAGAATTTGATTCTAGTCCCCACATAGAAAATAATGTATAGTCTCCATTAGGATTGTTCTTTTAAAAATCACTCTAGTGCTCCTAAGAAACACTTAAGAGGCACTGAAGAAGCAATTTCAAAACTTTTGGAACCTTTCAAATCTATGGAGAAAAGACAATGCCAGTAGGCCCATTATAAGACGGCTAAACATTTTAATCCTTTCGGCAACTTAATAAGCAAACCAGACATATCAACTGTAAAGCCAACTATTGCTTTACGGATCACAGACGACTCGTTACAAACGCAACTGAAACGAGTACATGTTTGCAAAAAAAAGTTGTTTAAAACTAGTTTTGCCTCATTCGCATTACTATTCAGATTATTACCTTTCTAACTATTTAGTATTTGTTTCGATTAATGCTCTCACTGGAATATGCTTTCCAAAATATTTTCGTTCTTAATCATAGTTCTTTTGGAAACGAATTTAGAAACTGAATAATTTCCATATTTTTTCGAATCACTCTTTATACGATATTAAAAATCTCAGTCCAAATCGAAGTTTCTGTTTAAATTTATTTTAATACCATATTTTATTAAAAATAATGATTCTATCGTAATTTAAGTAATTCCAAATTTTACTATGTACTCCCATCATTATATTGACATTCTTCAAAAAAAGTGTGAATGTCTAATAAGTGTCATACAAATAACGCATTTGTAAAAAAAAATGGAAAAAGTGTTGAAAATAATCTTAATTAAAGTGTTTGCCATATTTCGACATCCGCAACAATACCAAAAATTAATGAATTTTTTCTTTCGTTTTCAATACCTGTCAAATGTATTTTTCGTTTATTTTCAGTTTTATTGTTATTTTTTCATACATTTTCTTCTTTATAATATGAAGTTTGTTAAATGTTTGTATTTTTTACAAATCACGTGATAGTATCGTGATAACGTTTTATGCTCTTGTAAGTAACATGTGTGTGTGTACAAGTTTTTATATTTCTTTATAATTGAACAAATAAAAAAAAATAATGAAAAATGCTTTGCAAGTACTACGCATTACTACGCACATTTTCCAAAAGCATTGTATATATTCGAGAAGAGTAATGAAAACATACACACACACATTATGCATTACGAAATTTTGTAATGCAATCTGTGTGTACGTACAAAATATTGAGTACTTACATACTACGTACAGATACAGTTAGTTTGTGTGCGCGCACATTGTCACTGGATATTGTTTTATGTATGTATTTGTTTATATATGAATACCCAATGTAAACTTATGAATTTTTTTCGATGTTTTTGATAAATATAGAAAGATAAAGAGTATTTTATTAGTTTACATTTTTTTGTTGATCGTTAATTTGGAAAATTTAATACATAGATAGGTACATACTGAAAATTGTGTGTGATTTAAAGTGAAGTGTTATATTTTGGTTATTCCAAATTGTGATAAATGTGTGTGGAATATGTTAATGCATATTTATTTATGAGTGTTTGTACATAGTACATACATACATATTTACATTAGTTGTTTGTTAGTTTACACTCCGGAAAATAGGTTTAGATGACCAATAGCTATTTCCTTATGTTTATGGTTTTAAAATCAGTTCTAGGTCTAGTTCAGTTCTAGTTAAGTTTTAGTTCAGTTCTAATTCAGTTCTAGTTCAGTTCTAGTTCAGTTCTAGTTCAGTTCTAGTTCAGTTCTAGTTCGGTTCTAGTTCAGTTCTAGTTCAGTTCAAGTTCAGTTCTAGTTCAGTTCTAGTTCAAGTCTAGTTCAAGTCTAGTTCAGTTCTAGTTCAGTTCTAGTTCAGTTCTAGTTCAGTTCTAGTTCAGTTCTAGTTCAGTTCTAGTTCAGTTCTAGTTCTAGTTCAGTTCTAGTTCAGTTTTAGTTCAGTTTAATGCATATTCTCCTAATATTATATTGTATTTAAGAATTTAATGAATTTCCAGTTGGAATATTCTTGCAGATTCGACCTGGATGAATAAGCTTTCTTATTAGAAAAACTGTGGGGCAATATTTGGAATTTTAGAAGTCATTGTCCTTATTTCGTTTTAATTCATTTCTTGATTTTGGCTGATAAGCTCTTGAGATTATAAAATCTTTATCAAGATCATTTTGGAAAGTTACTAGTTGTAACTTGGAATTTGGCAAAAAAGAAACATTTTCAAAAACATTACATTCATTGTTAGGAGTATATGAATGATGTTTAATTGGACTGAAACAGTACAAAGGATTACTTTAGATTTAAAACTAACAAATGCATTTAAATAGATGATAGTTACATCAGGTACAGACATATTTTTTATGTTGTCTTAATAAAAACAAAAAGCAGACACATTCGAATGTCAATGTGTGTAGGCTTAAACATACATAAATTATGTATTAAAATACGACATACAAACATAAAAGTACAACGCAATTGTTTATTTTTCAACTTTATATATATATATATTTTTTTTTTTTGGATTTCGATAGAAAGATGTATGAGTATTTTTATTTGGAAGAGAACGTTTGTTCCACATAAACAAACACAGCACCAAATATGTTTGCTGTTTAATGTTGTACATCTACTTGGAGAAACGTTGTATTTCTCACGTAGCTCCACCACCAAGTGTTGTGTACTTAGTTGTATGGTCATTTTTATGGTGGTGGTGCGGATGGCAATGTTGCTCTTGAATTATAATTCATACAGAAACAGCAAACAAAATATAAACAAAGTACAATATAAGAAACAATATTTTGTATATATTTATTAACCATTCTGTTTAATAAATATATAACTATGTATATAATGTACAATGTACATGTAGATAAAAATGTTATGTATCATTCCACCCTTTTTATTGCTATTTCTTTTGTTATTTCTTGTTATGTTACTTAAATAACAAGATTCACATCTTTCGCTTTATACACAACAAATTTGATTTTTTTTTTTTGGCTAACAAAACAAACTCAAAAGTTTGTTACCAAAGCATTTTTTTCTTTCCAAAGAAATCTAAAACAATAAGACAGCAAATCAACATCGTCATCGATCGCAAATTGTTTGCGGGTTCGTTGAAAGATGCACGTACGCCAAGTGTGCTAAACTGTATTTTTCACAAAACGAAACAACAACTTTTGTCAATTCTGCGAAAAATACATATAAACAATTAATTTTAAAAAAACTGAAAGCTAAAAAACCATTTAGCTACTATATTACTGTACGGTTAGCTGTCGAGATATTGTTTAAATTTTACTGACCTATGATAATATACTCACTCGCATAGCGTTAATATAAAATAATGAAACGTGAATGAATTAGTCATCATCGGCACTTTGGCACACTAGACAACAAGTTTATGACTTTCATTGCTGAAAACATTTATTCATTCATTCTTAAGACAAGTGCTAAATATATACGGTATGATATCAGGAGTTTATTTTTTGCATTTTTTGGACTTTGATAATGATAAGAAAATCTATGCAACAAAAATAAATAAGACCATTTTACCCAAAAGGCGGATTCAAGTAGAAGTAGGATCTATTTTTGAAATTTGCCAAACACCTTTGATAACTAGACTAGACTATATGGACTAAACTGTAGACTAGACTAATCTAGACTAGAGACTAAAGACTAGACTATAGACAAGACTATAGACTGGACTATAGACTAGACTATAGACAAGACTATAGACTGGACTATAGACTAGACTATAGACAAGACTATAGACAAGACTATAGACTGGACTATAGACTAGACTATAGACAAGACTATAGACAAGACTATAGACTGGACTATAGACTGGACTATAGACTAGACTATAGACTAGACTATAGACTAGACTATAGACTAGACTATAGACTAGACTATAGACTAGACTATAGAATGATTTACTACCATAATTTTACATCTATGATGGGAAACTATAATAAAACAAGTAAGAATGTTATAGTCGGTCAAGCCCGACTATAACACCACAATGTATTTCGCGGAATAATTAGTTTCCTTCTAAGTTTTTAATTAAATATTTTAAAATTAAAAAGTACTTAAGCCCTCACGCCACGCCACGGCTTATTCCAAGGGAGAGTAAATATTTTATTTCACATATTCGATGTCTGTAAAAAAAAATATATTTAAGGTTAAATATAAAATTTAAGCAATTATTAAACTTTATCGTTTCAAGGCTAGTATAAAACTTGGTTTGGCAGGTTTTTGTCCAGATACGAGTGTATTAAACACAATTATGGACTTAAATGCCCTATTAGGCGGGTTCAGTTATATGGGGGCTAGGTTAAATAATGGACCGATGTAAACCATTTGCAAAAGGCTTCGTCTCTGGTACAATAGAAGATCGAGTGCCAAATTTTATTGAATTATCTTCAAAATTGCGATCTGTTGTTTGATTACAAGGTTTACAAGCCCTATTCAGGGGTTCAGTTGTATGGGGGCTAGGAGAAATAATAGACCGATCTTAACCATTTTCAATAGGCTTCGTCCCTGGGACAATATAAGATTATGTACCAAATTTCATTGAATTATCTTAAAAATTGCGACCTGTAGTTTGATTACAAGGTTTACATGGACGGACGGACAGACGGACGGACATCGCTAAATCGACTCAGAAAATGATTCTAAGCCGATTGGTATACTTTAGGGTGGGTATAGGACCAATATTATTGTGCGTTACAAACATCAGCACAAACCCAATATACCCTCCCCACTAAAGTGGTGTAGGGTATAACTAGCGAGTAAACCGATGACTGTATTTAAACATTGTTTGCCTCCATATACTAAGAAATTAGTAGTTATTGGTCACTCGTCATTTAGAAGCCTTATAGAGCACTTCTTGTTGTACATAAAAATATCAAATAAAGAAAGACAATTCTTCTCCTTTTATAAAAACTAGTAATCCTTTGAGTTTTATTCATTTTTGTGTATTTTTATTGAACCATGGATTGACGCCGAAACAGGCGTTAAAAGTCCAAACTAAAATTATACACTAGAAATGGTACAAGATCTATTAGTAGTTATTGGTCGCTCGTCATTTATAGGCCTTATAGAGCAATCCTTGCTGTACATTCCATCATAAAGAAAAATATCAAATAAAGGAAAACAATATTTCTCCTTTTATAAAAACTAGCAATCGTTTGTGTTTTATTAATTTTTATTTATTTCCATTGAACCACGAATTGACGCCGAAAGTCCAAACTAAATTAATATACCAGAAATGGTACAAGATATATTAGCAGTTAGTTATTGGTCATTTAGAAACCTTACAGAGCACTTCTTGTTGTACATTCCATCATAAGGAAAATTACCAAATAAAGGAAGACAATTCTTCTCATTTTATAAAAACTAGTAGTACTTTGTGTTTTATTCATTTTTGTGTATTTTCATTGAACTAAAGTAATACACCAGAAAAGCTACAAGATATATTAGATGTAATAAAATTCCCTATTCAAGTGATTTGTGTCTTCTAATTTTTATAATTCTTGTTATAAATATTTAAGATATTATTGATGAATAAATGATTATTTCAGACTCGAGTTCAAGTAATACCTGGGACAGAAAAATTTTTAAATAGTAAATGATATTTTTATAGAATACAGAAAAATTTATTTTTAGACACAAGCAAAATGGAATGCATTTTCGGGCCGACTAGAGCTCCTCTACACTTGTAAACATCATCTTTTTAACTCACATGTTTGAAAAAATGGAATCCTTTTATCCCATTTAATTAAATTTTATTATGGAGAGTAATATCGAAGTTTACGATT
This sequence comes from Lucilia cuprina, assembly GCF_022045245.1. Classification (NCBI taxonomy): domain Eukaryota; kingdom Metazoa; phylum Arthropoda; class Insecta; order Diptera; family Calliphoridae; genus Lucilia; species Lucilia cuprina. Next base: position 6,992,190 of record NC_060950.1, read on the forward strand.
TTTTTCAGTGGTGTGTATTCTTATTTACCATTACTATTTGTTATCGCTTTAGCCATCCGAAATTAAGGAAATTCATTTAAAAAAAATATATATTTTTTAATTTATATACAAAATCTATAGCTCAAAATAATAGTATTCCATTAAATTGAAATATTTTTAAAATAAAAACAAAACAAGGACTATCACCGAAAATATTTGTAATTAATGTGTAGCAATACAACATCAGTTATTTCTGTCAAGATTTTACTTAAAATTTGGCTGTATGAGCCGCCTCCAGAACTTAATGCCTTTTTAACAACGGCTTTGAGGGACTTGATGAAGCATGTCATGGCCGATTACCAACAAATATGCAGTAATTTATTCAGAGTCCCTTAAGAGACGTAATACGAAACCGTCATTATATAAAATTTGTTTTTTGGAAATATTAGAATATATCTTGGGCTAATTTTTTTACTTACAACTTTTGGTCTTCTGTTCCATTCTAAAGTTTATTATGTTATCCCCAAAGTATAACAAGTAGTCCGACTCTTTGACAGCAGTACCTAACTCTAAGCATGTGTTAGTGAAAAAGTACCTAACTCTAAATATGTGTTAGTAACAAAAATGTATATGTATTGGTGCATTATAAACAGAGTTTTATAAAAAAATTACAATTTTAAATTTGTTCGAATTTTCAATACCAAAAATTAAAACTCTGTAAAGTAATATTCAACAACAACAAAAATAAAATGTCAATAATTAGAAAAAAATAAATTTTTCTAGTTTAAGAAAGTTAAAAAAATTTTTGTATGAAAAGTGAAATAAAATTATTTAAAAAAAATATAAATTTTGTGTGCACAACCGTAAATTTGCGTAAAATCCTTAAAAGTGGCCAAAAGAGTAAGTTAAACATTTGAGTGTTTTGACAAGTTTAAATTTCTCACAAGAGAGTCGAATTTACACGACACTCGTAGATGTGAGAGAGTAATTTCCTGTATATGAGAGTCGGACTACTTGTTATACTTTGGTTATACCCTTTTTGTCAAGACCTATTATGAATCATTCCTATTTAGTGTTTATAAAAAACCGACTTTTGAAGAAGCCGGTTTGTCGGTTAACGAAAAATTGGTCATTCATAGAAAACCGGTTTGTCGATTAACCGAGAACAAAAAAAATGTACGGAAATCTATTAAATATACTTATATTTAATTGGATGATATTTTGCGAAATATTATGAATTGCTAAATAAGATATTTGCACTTTTTAGTTTAGCTATGTACAGTAATATATCATAAGATACTTTCTTATGATATATTACTGTACTTATACAGATCTGAAGCTGCAATTGTGTAGTTATGTACATACATGGAAGTAGTCATAGGAAGGATAAATTGACGTTGCAATACATATATGATACTATTTATGTATGTACTAAATATGAGAAATATAATAACAATATTTGTAAAAATCTGCAATCTTTGCAATCTTTTCCGAAATTGGTCTCAAAACTTCCGTTTTAGAGAGCTTATAGCGGAAAAAATAATTGTAATTTTTGTTACAGTATTTCTTGTCCATAAAACGACTATTGAAATTGTAAATCTTTATTTAATATACATAAAATCTTTTTAACATATCCCAACTTTTGTGTAACACGAATAATATTTAAAATTTTGTATACAAAATTTTAAAAATGTGATTTTTTGTCAAAAAAAATATACATTTTTGTACTAAAAATTAAAATTTTTTAAAACCGATTAATCGAGACATTAAAAACGGAAATCGATTTTATCTAAAAACCAGTTCATAAAAAACCGAAATATGCAAAAAAACCGGGTAACCGGTTTATAAACACAATTCCTATTATACCACTTCTTTGAAAGTTGGTTAAAGCTTTATACTTTCGATTAATGAATTTCTAAAATATTTTCTGAATTCATTTAGATCTAAAAACATAGTTAGACTTCGTATTCTGGTATTAAAAATGCATTCATGTTAAAAACCACCTATAAATGAGTTATTTCGTAACCTTTTTGACTATGTATATGCTTTATGGTGTAACATTAAATTTTTTCAAAAATATTTTTGCAAATTGGTCTGAACTAATTGAATATTGTTAATTAGTTTTAGTTTTACTATTTTGGGACGCTCTAATGGTATTAATTTTAAAACATTACCATAAGCGTTTATCATTTTTTTATAAAATTTTTTGTTTTTATGAAAGATTTAAAAAATACTTTATCAAGTATTCAAATAATCATTTAATGAAATAAAGTTCGAGATATCTTCATAATTTACGAGATATTTGAACAGATGCCAGATTTTGTAGATCCTGACTTTTTCATACAGGATTTTTAATGAAATAATCGTTAATTGTATTTAAAATTACGTTAAATAGAATGGATTTGTGTAATCCTTTTAATATTTACTACAAATAATAAAAAATAATCTAACTTAGATTAGAAAATATGAATACCGTACTCCTATTTTTTGAAGATTGCAATCGGATATGAATTGGATATTTCAAAAAAATTAATAACAAAAAAATTAAGCTATTAAATTTACATCGTGAAAAATATTGAATTTCCGTAAATGTCTCCCTTTAAAAACTATCAACTAATCTCGTATTATGTGTATAGTTTATTCAAATATATACAAAATTCACATAATAACTTATACATTAGACACATGTAGGGCCTGTTCCTCTAAATGCGAACGAACAATTACCTACTTTCTAGTTTTATATCGAAAACAACAAATAAATTCGAAAAATTGTTATTGTTAATATAAAGTGAACAGAGGAGCAGGCAGTTAATGTAGTGTTTTGAGTGGAGGATGAACAACATTTTTGGTACATTTTGGTTCTCCAAATAGTGTTTTGAGTGGAGGATGAACAACATTTTTGGTACATTTTGGTTCTCCAAATAGTACTTTTAGAAAAGATATACTTTTTCTGCTTGAGTTGTACTATTATTTTAAAATTTACGTAAAAATAAAAGACAGAAACAAGGGGCGACCAAATGATACACTGATCTAGTAGTACTTTTTTGTGTAAAAATTCCACATTTTATCCTTTTACATATATTTTTTGTACTTTGGTATTTTAATATTTCTTGGTGTTTGGGTTGCGAGAATACTGGATATACATGTGTACTAGATTTACATAAAATAATTACTAACTTAAAATAATTAATAGAACTACAGAAACTTAGGAAATTCCTGCAAATAATACCTATAATGCAAATATTAAAAATTAAATAATTTAATACATATTGGACATATACATATGTATGTATGTATGTATATCTACATACATATGTGAAAATTTTTTAATTACATACAACATATATGAATAACATTTTTAGTCTAGTCTATAGTCTAGTCTATAGTCTAGTCTATAGTCTAGTCTATAGTCTAGTCTATAGTCTGGTCTATAGTCTAGTCTATAGTCTAGTCTACAGTCTAGTCTACAGTCTAGTCTATAGTCTAGTCTATAGTCAAGTCTAGTTTAGTCTCTTCTATAGTCTAGTCTATAGTGTAGTCTATACACCAGTCTATAGACTAGTCTATTATCTAGTCTATAGTCTAGTCTTTAGTCCAGTTATCATTCTAGTTTATAGTTTAGTCTATAGTTTAGTCTGTAATATAGTCTATATTCTAGTCTATAGTCTAGTCTATTGTCTAGTCTATAATCTAGTCTATAGTGTGGTCTATAGACTAGTTTAGTCAGTATAGAACAGCAGTCTATTACATATTTAGTTTCGTATTAATTAACCTACCTGTGCGACTCTGATGACAGCGCTACAATACGAGTCGTATGATCGAATAAAGACTCCAACTGAAGTGTAATATAAAAATGTGATAAATGACTAACTTGGAATGTAGTTTCAATGCCATTTTCGGTTACCGAATAGGGTAAAGCAAATACCCCAGCATTTAAGATTAAATAATCGATGTGTCTGTAAAGTAAATACAAGTTCAACATTTATACAAAACATATATAAATCTTACACAACTTACTTAACACTATTCTTGACATTCGCCACAAACTGGCAAACCGATTTAAATGAAGCCAAATCCAACTCCAACCACCTCAAACGATTACGACAAGCAGGCCGTTCTTTAACAATACGTTCGATAGCCATTTCAGTTGAAGTACGACTACGGCAGGCAAATATCACTTCACAACCATGAAATGCCAGCGAGCGAGCTGTCTCATAGCCAATGCCACAATTTGAACCCGTTATCACTGCTAGACGACCATGTAAGTCCTTGCCATGAAGAATTTGCAAAGCAGTTGTGCTACCATCAAAACGTTGTCTAACCTGGGCAATATTCATGGGTGGCTCCTCGGCGGCAAAGGCCAAGCGTGGATCTATATTTGTTGTTTGTTGGGTCAAATTGTTGTAAAATATATGTTTTTTAGTGTTCTCATCATAGCGCTTCTCCCAACCAATAGGTAGTTCACGATTTAAACGTTTAGTGCGTCCGGTACGGGGATGTGTCATTTGGGTGGTTTTAGTTTGTTGGCTGGAAATACAAATTTAAATATTATTATTTGTTCAAATGTTATGATGTATGAGTAGTCCTACTTGACATAGCATACAAAACCCTCATCGGTGGCTTGTTCCTCCCAGCCGGGTGGCAATTCATCTTCACTATCAGAATCGGGCATAAAACCTACAAGTTTTCTCTATTTAATTTTAGTTTATAACACAACAGGTGTAATTAAAATTTATACTTACTCATTTTCTTTAATTATTTTTATTAATTTTAATCGCAAAAACAATAAAACAAATACTTTTAAAAGTATTAAAAACAATTGTTTTTAATTGCAATTTTTGCAAAAGGTGTTGTTAATTGAGTTTTTTTAAGGTTGATGATATAGCGATTTTAGAAACAGTTTACGGGTAAAACGTAGCGGTTTACTTGTTTTGCTAATATTGAAAAATTGTGTTCATAAATTTAAACGGTATTTTTTTTAACAGAACTTTTGAAAGAAAAAATCGCTACTTTTGGAAAAATATTAAAATCGATATACAAATGAAATTAAATAAACAGTGTTCAATTATTTATTTATTGTATTATTTTTTATTTTATTTATTTATTTAATGCTAGCGAAAAACCACAATACCATTGTTGATAGGGTTCTATAGTTGAAACGAAAAGTCGACTTTTCGACTTCTAATATTTTATAAATAGTCGACTTTTCGACTTTTCAACTTTCCGACTTGCTTTGACTTTTCGACTTTTTCCGACTTTTCGGCTTTTTTTACTTTTTCCGACTTTTCGACTATTTTCCACTTTTTTCGACTTTTTCGAATTTTTTCCGACTATTTTCGACTTTTTCCGACCAGAGTTAAAAATTTATAAAGTTGCCAGAAGCGTAAATTTATAATGTCGCCATTTAACATTATATTATTATTTATTATTATTATTATTATTATTATTATTATTATTAATAAAAAAAATATTTATATTTTTTCTATTTGTTGCAATTTTTGAGTTTTTTCGACTTCTTTCGACTATTTTCGCCTTTTTCCGACTTTTTTCGAGTTTTCGACTTTTTTCAACTATCCGACCTTCCGACTTTTTGACTTTTTCGACTTTTATTTACAAAGTCGACTTCACAGGCGATAGTCGAGTTATCGACTTTTTTGGAACAAAATAGACGACTTCGCCTTTTCGACTTTTTTCGACAAAAAGTCGATTGTTCGATTATTCGAAAGTCGATTTATAGAACCCTAATTGTTGACATAACTTAAAAATTCGGGACTAATTCAACTCTATTTTTAACCTTAGTTATTTATATTACATTTATGCTCTGTTATTTATAGTGCAATACAAAAGTGAAGAAAAATAAAATACCAGGGTTACAATTCAATTTCGTTATAGTAAATTGAGTACGATTATATTTTTAGTTTCTTCGTTAACTTACTTTTTAAGACCAAAACGAAAAGCGCTGTTTTTGAAGTTTTAACTTCGAAAAAAAAAACATAATTTTTAAACCAACAATTAATACAAATTGACAAGTTGACAAAATGTCTAACTTGATTTTAGTGTGGATGAAAAATGCGTTCATATCGCTCTTTTAGTTTTTAACTCAACATTATCGCTTAAATATCGTTACCGTTATCTTATAATTATATTACCTTGACATTGGATTAAATATTATTTTAAGATATAATTAATTACCTAAATAAGCACCCAACTCCACAGGGTATCGTAACGGTTAATATACAATTTATAGCGATTTCTATATTATACTAAAATATCTGGCATCTCTTAACAATTTAAGCAACTCTGTTTTTATAATGAACTCATAATTGAAATTACTCAACTGTCATGACGACAGGAGACACCTCGAACCAAAAAAGGGAAAATTTTAACAAAATTTTAAGTTTTCCTAAACGAATGTAAGTTTTTTCATTAAACAATTAATATAAAATTAATAATATTCTATTTCTGTTGCAGCACAAAGTAGATATAAAATTAAAAACCCACTAAATACCCGCCTTTTGGGAGATTTTGTTTAGCAAAGTCCAACCGAGAAACACACACACAGAGAGAAAACAATGGCTTTCAATTTTACGGCATTTACCTATATAATTGCCCTGATAGGTGATGCATTTTTAATATTCTTTGCAATATTTCATGTTATTGCATTTGATGAATTAAAAACAGATTATAAAAATCCCATAGATCAATGTAATAGTTTAAATCCGGTAAGTTGTGAACGACTATTATTAACTTATGGCCAATTATTAATGACTTGCATTTCTATTTTTTTTGTGGAATTCTATCTAGCTGGTGTTGCCGGAATATTTGCTACACATCTTTTTGAATTTGTTATTTTTAGTATGTGGTGAATGGTTTTCATTGTGTATCAATATTCCTTTGATTGCCTATCATATATGGCGGTAAGTGTACAACGCTTTTGTAGGAAGCAACAACTATTAAACTTTTGATTACTTATAGTTACAAAAATCGTCCCGTCATGTCTGGTCCCGGTCTTTATGATCCAACCACTGTTTTATCTTCAGATAATTTAACCAAAAATATGCGTGAGGGCTGGATTAAATTGGCCATTTATTTAATATCATTTTTCTATTACATCTATGGGTAAGTTTTTAATTATATTTGTATGTTAAAATATATACTTGAGCTTATCATTTTTATCTTTCTTATTCTAGCATGGTCTACTCTTTAATCTCAACGTAGATGTTACGATAAAAAAGTTTATTTCTTTTTTTTCTTCAAAGCGCTTGTCGTCCAATCAATTACCAACAAAATGTAACAAATTTAGTGTGTCGTCGTACAATTCTTATCTTAAAACATACATATTAGCAAAAATAACTACAGACACACATACCAAACACCTGTTTCTTTATAATTTATTATTTCTTCTTAAAAAATCATAATACTATAGTGAAAATTTAAAAATTTTTTCTAATAATAATATGTACGAAAGTTAAAAAAAGATTTTGTGTAAAATAAATGAACAAAACTCAAACCTTAAAAGAAAAGCTACAAAATTAATTAGATCAAGGGTCTTTTAGATTAAAATTAACAATTATGAGCGTACATGTGTATTTAATTTACCTGTTGAGATAATTTTTATATGTATGTGCACTACTTTGGTGGGGAGTGTACAATGAATGTGAGGCAATTATTTGCAACCAAATGAACTACTACGTCACCGTTATTAGAAGCAATTTTTCTAAAAAAATACCTTAACCCTCTGGGACCAACTATTTTACTGCAGTGGTGTCTACCATACAACATTTTTTGATAGCTTTTATTTTTATACCCTACACCACTATAGTGGGAAGGGTATTATACGTTTGTGTTGATGTTTGTAACATACAAAAATATTGGTCCAATACCCACCTTAAAGTATACCGATCGATTCAGAATCATTTTTGAGTCGATTAAGACATGTCCGGCTGGCTGGCTGTCCATGTAAACCTTGTGCGCAAGGTGCAGGCCGCATTTTTCAAGATAACTTGATGAAATTTGGACCAAGCATGTTTTTTGGCACAGGGACGAAGCCTATTGAAAATGGTTGAAATCGGTCCATTATTTCACCTAGCCCCCATACAACCGTACCTCCCGATTTGAACTTTTTATGCCATAATTACGTCAAATATTCTATTATCTCTCTAAAAATTGGCACAAATAAGTTTTATATAAGTATAAATGTCACTGCAGATTTTCGTAAGGATTTGACCCTAGCCCCCATACAAACCCCCTTCAAAAAATGACTTAAATGTCTAAAATTGACTTGTAACCTTGGAATTATTGGTAATATTCAACATAAAACTTTCTTTATAAAAAATAAAAATTTTATAAAAAGTAAAAATTTTAAAAATATACTCATGGTGTAGGGTTCTATAGTTGAAACAAAAAGTCGACTTTTCCACTTTTTGCATTTTATGAAAAGTCGACTTTTCGAATATTTGCATTTAGTTAAAAGTCGATTTTTCGACTTTTTTCATTTAATTAAAAGTCGATTTTTCGACTTTTAATATTTTATAAATAGTCGACTTTTCGACTTTTTCCGACTATTTTCGACTTTTGACTTTTTTCGACTATTTTCGACTTTCCGACTATTTTCGACTTTTTCCGACCAGAGTTAAAAATTTATAAAGTTGCCAGAAGCGTTAATTTATAATGTTGCCTCTTAACATTATATTATTATTTATTAATAATCGACTTTTTTGGAACAAAATAGTCGACTTCGACTTTTCGACAAAAAGTCGATTGTTCGATTATTCGAAAGTCGATTTATAGAACCTCAGGGTGAACCAGGTCTTTGTTGTAAAAAATTATAACAAACAATGTCAATCTGGCGTTTTTAAAACAATTTATTTTGTATTTTTAAGCGATTTCGTGCAAATTTCATTTTTTTATCAAACATATGTAAACATAAAGATTTAAAAGAAAAATAATTTAATTATAAATCTTTTATAATTAACAAAATTGTTGTTTCTTTTAAAATTTGCCATATTAATATTAATTAACATCTGTCATGTTAGCATTAACATTTTAATAATATTAACTCCAGATTGAAAACAGTCTACACTATGGAATCAGTGTTGCCAACATTGGTCAAGCAAAACGCGCGCAAAAAAATTAAAAAGGGGTAAAAAAGCGTAATTTTCTAACTGAAAATGGGTAAAAAAGCACTAACATTTTTTCAGTCAAATATTGTTTATTTTAATAAAAATTGCACATTATTTCGCTCATTTCCTCCAAGACTCCAAAATTCGTTTTTTAGAACATTGGGCTGCAAAACAAAACATGCGTCATACTAAAGTCTTTCACCGGTGTGAGTTAGATTTTTAGTAACGTAAGAACTAAAACTAATGTTTGACGAATATTAGATAAATAAGATGAAAATTTTAAAAATAGTAAAATTTCATTAAACATTCAAACTGACAGGCACACTACCAACTGGCCAACCGATGTACCCACACCCAAATTGTAAAATTTTACAAAACTTATGAAATATATTTTTTTTTGCAAAATCTATATATATTATTTTTAAGTATTTTGAGTTCTGGAAAAATTGTTAATTTCACTTATTTTAAAGTATTTTGAATATTTTTTTTTGTTTTTAAAGAATATTTGCTTTTGTACATTTTGTACATAGATTTTGTTTTGTTGGTCAGTTATAGACTAATCGTCATAAAATTCGGCATAAAGAATTATAATAAAAATCTTTTTATTGCGAGTACAACGATGAAGTAATCATGGAGGATTTATATATATGAGGGATAGATTCAACTGTGTAAAAAAATTATATAAAACTTATTTTTTGTCAATTTTCATCGCTGTACTCATATTTTTAAGGGGACCTTAATAGGGGGTAGGGTACGTTACCGATAAATCCGAATTAAATTCGGTAGGAAGATTACATTTGTATAAAAGTAGTTTATTTCGAATTTCTCCGCTAAACACGTATTTTTAAGTCAGTAATGAGCGTTAAAATCAATTTTTGAAGGTGACCATATGTGGGGGTAGGGTCAATTATGGACCGATTGCCGTAAAATTTGCTAGAGAGATTTTGGCTTATATAAAACATATTTATGTCGAATATTTTTAGGTCGGTAATGAATATTAATGTCATTTGGTAGAGAAATTTTGATGCATATAAAAATTTTGTGGAAAAATTTAACTCGTTTGGTCTTTACGTTCTAACCCTATCGTGCTTTCAACAGACAGACGGACGGACAGATGAACAGACGGATGGACATGGTTAGATCGCCTTAGAATTTAATAAGGACCCAAAATATATACGACCAATGTGTTACAAACGGAGTGACAAAATCAATATACCCCACTCATCTTGGGTATATGTTGGGTATAAAAAGCACTAAATGCACTGTCATAAAATTAGAAAGCACCACTTTAGTGCCTTTTTGAAGAAAGGCACCATGAGCAAAATTTTCCGCGTTTGGCACACCAAAAAGCACCGCAAATAGTGCTAAAAGCACTAAGTTGGCAACACTGTATGGAATAGAAACTGTTAAACTCGTTTAATCCACTCAAACTGTCTGGAGTGGATTAAAAAGAGTAAGTCAAATAAAAAATTATATTGGTATGAAAAAGAAAGAAATATAATTTGGTAGAGAGTAGAGTGTTAGCTTAAAACAAAAAATAGTGTTGCCATATACATACGAGATAATATAGAGAAAAATATCCTTTTGGCATCACTGCAAAATTTGTATCACATCAAGGATAATCCGAAAAAGGTGCAAAGTGATGAATTCAGGTAAAGACGAGAGAATTCATTATTAGTTTATATTCATAAATATTGACAGCGTCACTTGTCAGAGATATTTTTTATGTACGGAGTTTAACAGTGCTAGTGTAAATATTAAGAAAAACAAATCAAACTCTTGTTAAAGTAAGGCCATTTTGTGTGAATTCATTTTGTTTTGTATCACAAAGTATCATTTTTTTTATCACACGAAACTTTTTCACAACTAACACTGTGTTCTATGTTTGGCATAAACATTTTTCGCATTATAACAAAATTAAACTAGTTTAAAAAAGCAAAAGTGAAACAAATACTTAATAAAAACAATATAAAATTAATAAAAATAAAATGAATGCAAGAAAAAGACCAGCTAGTACAGAGGATGATGAAACTGAAGGCGCCAAATGTAATTCAACCTTAGATTTGGGTAATTTAAAAAGACCACTAATAGATGAAGCATCATTAGAACGGCCGGCCTGCAGTTCACAGCAATATTTTGTAGAGACTGCCTCAACTATTCTAAAATTGAAGAAACTCGACAAACAGGTTTTGAAAATGATTGCAAAGGGACATCATACATTGAGCATTGTCGAAGAGCCAGAATTTAGGAAACTTGTAAAGAATGTATCGCGTTTTCGCGGCTATAGACTACAGACAAGAAGATCCTTAACTAACGAACTACTGCCAAATGTTTGTAGAGAAATTTTGGAAAATGTTAAATCAAAAATACGCTCATCTTTGGCTGTATGTCTAACTACAGACAGTTGGACTTCGACAACAAATGTCTGCTATGTTACAGTCACCGCCCATTATATCGAGAGTGAAAATACCGAACTAAAATCCTATTTAATTGGATGTTCTGAAATTAAAGACGGTTTCTCGGATGATGGTTTATATAATTTCTTTAAAAACATTATGCTGGAATTTGATATTTGGAATAAGGTATCGGCTATAGTTAGTGATGATAATGTGGTAAATATTGCTGCCGTTGTTAGACAGGGCCCATGGAGTGAAATCAGTTGTTTTGCCCAGGCCTTACAGCGAATACTGCACACTTCACTGGAAGAAGTCGGCGATATTATTGGTAAAACTAGAAAAATTGTAGATTATTTACATAACTCTAGTGCAGGCCTTGAAATAATAAAGGAAATTGAACAACAAATGGGTATTACTATAACACAACTTAAGCCTGAAATGGAAAAACATGGCTGTGACACTTACCAAATGCTAGAAACTATTATTAACATTAAGCATATATTATTGGCAAAATTTGCTTTACAATGTCCCCAACTAATGTTATCGCCAGAGGAATGGGAATATCTAGCGGAAATTCTACACATTCTAAAACCTTTTTACGAAGTTATACAAGAAATTTGTGCAGAAAATAATGTGATGTTATCAAAAGCCTCCGTTCTTAGCAATCTTTTACAGAGCTTCATTGCAAAATGTTTCTCCCGCCATAGCAAAGTCACAACTGTGATTACGAAAATTAAAAATGAAATGAACTCCTATGACTTTGGAGATTATGAAAATAATTATTTATATGCCGAAAGTATTTTGCTGGATCCACGTTTCAAGAGAAATGGTTTTCGCAGCAATAGCGCCTATGAGACGGCTGTCGAAAAATTACGCAATCGTATAAACTCTATAAGATTAAATATGGACAACCAAATAAGAACATCATCTGCCGAGCAAGGAAATAGCATTTGGCATGATTTCGATCAAGATGTTTATAAAAACTTTAGAGCCGAAGATAATGTGGCGGCCGCTAAGTTAGAATTTGATAATTATTTGGAAGAGGAATATTTAGAGCGTAAAAATGATCCACTCGTTTGGTGGAATAAACGAAAAAACATATATCCCCGTCTTTATCAGTACGCTCTTAAGCGGCTGTGCAATTTGGCGACATCGGTACCTAGTGAGCAAATATTTTCCTCTACAGCCCAGACTATAAGAGATCGTCGTATGCATTTAGAACCCGAAGAAGTTTCGAGTTTAGTATTTTTACATCATAATATGTAAATTTTCATTACCAACTCTCCTGTTCTGCAAGGGTGAAATGAATGAATTTGTCGTTTATTTCGAACATTTTATTTATAACAAACAAATTTTATGTTAATTTTTGCAATGTTTTCTTTCATTTCATTTGGTATCTATACGAACAGGAGTTTATTTAGTAGAATTATTATTATATTAATAAGATTTAGCTTAAATTGTCCTTTTTAATTTAATCTAATATAATAAACGAATATCAAAGAAATTTACATCGTGGCATTTAGTTAATTTGGGAAAATTTTAAGAATTTTTGAAAATATTTAGGTAACTCACAGATTCTTAACTTAACTTAAGGTTTCTTTCATTTTCTGACCATTTCCATTAAACACAATTATAAAATTTGTTTTATCTATTTATTAAATATATAGAAATTGTATGTATATACACTATATCAGTTATAAAAGAAGTAAACCATTAAAAAAAATAAACGAAATCATATATAAAAAATATCAAACTTAAAACAAATAACTATTTAAAACATAATACATATTCAAAAATCCAAAGGATTTGCAGCAGTTGGTAGACGTATACCCAATTCTTGTAACATTGAGATCAATTGACGATTTTGTTTCATTATAGCTAAAATTTCCTGTTGCTGTTGTTGCATAAACTAAAAATAAATAGAAAATTTTAAGTTATTTTGGGAAATGTATAAATAAACAAAAACTTACAATAAGACGACTTTTTTGCTCAATTTTCGATAACTGATTACTATTATTTACTAATTTGGCATCCATATCTTTTTGTAAATCAATTTTAAGACGATATAACTCATCACGTATAGTATTTAAGGTGCGTTCACATTCTCGTACATCTTTTTCTAAGATTTCACTTTTTAAATAGACCGTTTGAGCTAGTTTATACCAATCGGCTAAACATTCAGCCATTTGAGCCACCGAGGGCTTAACATCATCCATTAACAATGATTTTATGCGTTTGCCATTGCGATCTACCTGTATTATTTAAACAAACACAATATTTCAAATAATTATCTTTATATTAATTTGTCAATAAAATGTTACCTTAATTTTTTCCAAAGCATGAAACTGTTCATCATTGTAGGTTAAAGTACGTGTAGCACGATCTCTTAATAAATGTTGCCAGGAATCACGTAAACGCTCTACTAAATATTTTGCTTGGGCACTAGCTCTAGTGCGACAGGGACATTTTTTACCATGCATAGAAGAAGTCCATTGTTCACTAATAAAAATTATTGAAAATTACAAAATTTTTTTATATAAACAAACTCTATAAACCCACTTTAATTGATCTTCCACCACAAAGTTTGTATGTAATTGCATTATAACATCGGCAGCACCATCAAAATCTGTTTTAAGATTTTCCAATTTCTGTAAAATGGGTTTCAATTCTTGATCTCCTTTGGTCTATAGTTAAAACCACAAAGATTAATATTGATTACAAAATTTTTTGTTATAAACAACTTACCACTTTAGCCATACTTTGCACTGCATCCGCATAATCTATTTCAGTCGATAGTAATTTATCAAAATGTTTGGTTTTTCTAAAATTTTAGATTTTTAAAGTTTCTTTTTAAATTTCATATGTATTTATAACTTACTTTACTAACAAAGTGATAGTAGTAATTAAAGTTTCAATAAACTGTTGTACAGCCTTTTTTATTAAAATATCAATATTGGTAAAGGTATCTACGCGTCTTTTGCATTCATGACCCACACTGCAAGCAGCCTTTGAGAAAAAAAAAACATAATATTAAATTTGAAATGCAATTAAGACTGGAAAATCATGAGTTTTACAGAATTTTGCTTATATCATCGTTATTTATAATAAACTTCTGGTAAACTATCTAAAGCCTTCAGAAATTTGCTTTAAGGAACGGAACTTATTTGCAGTTCTTAACCATTTTCATGTTATGCACATACCTTTGCTAGACTAGCATCATTCTCAACTGAAACATTACTGGGAAATACAGGAAATTTCGGCAAATCAAGTTGTTGTGGTAATTGAACATTATTATCATCATTGCTATATAAGAATATAGGTTCTTCCGTAGTTGTTTTGGGAAAAGAATTGGCTGAAAACAATTCTTATTTACAATAACTTTCAATCGTTATATATGATTCATACTCACCCGTTGTATGCATATTAATTCTCTTCTCTAAATGTTCATTATTAAAGAGTAATATTTGTTTCTCCAAAGGCACTTTCGTTTGCATTAGTATACGTTCACGAAAATGTTCGATTTGTTCTTCGGGTTCCAAAAAGATTTCCACCGAACTGGTGCGATTTGAAAAGAATACATGTATAACACGTTTGCGTAAGATCAAAGTAACTTCCTGAAAGAATCTATCAAATGACCAGGTTTTTTCACGATTTTCTTCTAAAAGACCGGCTAGTAGGGGGGTAACTAAAGTCTTTAGACCCTCGGACAAATGACAGTGTGGCGGTAAAGTGGTTGACCATTCAATGGGACCATTTTCCGAAGTTTGGGTACCAGATATAACACCCGAAGCTTTTTTGGTAGTAATTTGATGCATAGTTTCTCGATTCTTGCGACCGCCATAGGGACGAAAGGGTAAATTTCCCGTTGCCACATGATATAGAGTAACGCCTATGGACCATAGGTCAACATTGGCGGTAAAGGAACGATTTATGGATTTCCTTAGAACTGCCCTTTCATACAAATCAGGATGTAGATACTCTTCAGTACCATAAAGCGAAGCAAATGGCTGATTATCTTCCAGTTCACGGGCGGCACCAAAATCCGTTAGCTTGTATATAGTCTGACCATCTTCCGAAATAAATTTCATAATATTTCCGGGCTTTAAATCACGGTGGACCAATTTGTTATCACGCAAATGTTTCATGCCGGCACATAAATGTTCCAAAACCAATAAGAATTCATGCTCGGGCAAACCATAAGAATTTTCGGGATCATCTAAAATGTTAAATAAACTACCACCGGTACACAGTTCCATAACAATCACTTTGCCGCGACCCTCTTGATCTTCTTCGATTGCTAAAAGTTTTACAATGTTTTCATGGTTGACTTTCTTTAAAGCTTCGAATTCTCGCATTTGTACATCTGGAGGACGCATGTGACTGTAAGGGTTAAATGTTTTGACGGCGACCGATTCTCCGGTAATTTTATTGACACCCTGTGTTATTGTTTACAAAGCAACAACAAGGGAAAAGCAAAAGAAACAACAACAAAGCAAGTATAAATTACTTTTCCCATTAGAACGAAAAAAAAATAAAAAACAATATGGAAAAGGGGAAATTACCTGAAAAACCGAACCCGTAGCACCTTTGCCCAAAACACTGGTGGTACACCAAACATAATTTAAGGAACCCCTTAGAAAAGACATTTTCCTATGTGTTCTCTGTTTCCTTCCTTTTGTGGAGTGATTTCAGCTACTTCTTACTTTCACTTCTTGGAAATTTGTTTCTCTATTTTTTATTTGTTGTTATAATTAATACATTTCATTTACGTTTCACTAGTTTAACAATCCTTTTTTATAAGTTTACGAAATATATGCGAAATGATTTTAAAATTTACTAATAATTTTTAGTTTTCTTTATCAATGGAATGACGCTAAGCGTTTAACACGGAAAGAGAAACAGAAAGAACAACAACAAAATACCAATGCATTCGTCAGCTGTTTGGCTGAAAGAGTTGCCATATTTTACAAAATGAATACAATTTGAACCACTGACCACAAGCGACAGATGAAAAACAATAGTCAAAAAAATACAAGTGTTATTCTGACGACATTACCACCTTAAAAGGGCTGCTATGGCGATGAGAATTTTAACCCAAAAACGTGTTAAGTACAAATTAGAATATTAATTTCATTAAATGGTTTTTGCAGTATTCATACTTAATTACTATAATTTTCTTTTTACATTTTTCTGACCCTACATATCTATATCTTAAATAAAAATATAAAATTACAAAACATCCATTGTTTCATCCTCCAATTCCGTTGAGTACACATAAACATCTCGCCGGCGCGCAAACATAACTTCATTTAACTTAGGATGTGTAGCTAAAGAATGTACAACACCTCCAGTTTTACCTGTAAAGAAAATACTATTTAAAATTGTTCTTAAGGAACGTCCATATTCAATACTTACTAATTGCAATATTTTGTAGTATTTTAGCCTCTAGTAAATCCCAAACAATAGCATCTCCCTCACTGCTGCCCGAGACTATATGAGCATCGTTACACATAATCCCACATTCGATATGATAATCATCGCCTTTGCAACCCTTGTACTCAGACAATAAACCACCAGAATCACAATCCAACAAACGCACAATATTATCTTGACAAGCGGCCACTAGACATTGTTCATCCCTCGTCATGGTTAAATAGGTAATGGGCACTCCCACCTTATCACAAGTGAGTTCTCCCACACGTATGTCATAATAACGCACACAACCATCCAAAGAAGCGGTAATAATTTTATTCTCATTACTCAACACAGACGTTATACAATCTTTAGCTTCTCTCATCATTTGTACCGGTTCCAAACGTCTGGTACGTATATCCCAACAAAAGACGGCATTATCACGTCCTCCCGATATCGCTATAGAGGAGTCTTCATTAAAACACACACATTTAACACCACCAGCATGACCACGCAAACGTCTTACCGGCGCTCCAGTACTAACATCCCAATAGATTATACTTTTATCCAAACTAGAGGTCACAATGTTACTACTTTCACAACTGCCAGCGGCATCGGTAACTTCATCGGCATGACCGCCGTAGGTTTTTAAAAGTAATCCAGTCTTGTGATTCCATAATTTTAGCTTCTTGTCGGAGCCGCAAGTTAAACAATAAGAGCCATCGACTGGAAAGGAATTGTTTGCATTTGTTTATTTTGATAAATAAAATGTCAGTGAATCTTACCATTATAGCGTACCGCTCTAACGGCGCCTTGTTTACAATCAATTATACGCAGGCATTTAAATTCTTGGAATGTCATTATTATTTTAATTAAATATATTAATAATTTATTAAAATTTCTGTCAAATTTTTTGTTTTGGATTAAAAATTTGTTTACATTTAGTTTGTGTTAATAATTCTAAGTGAATGTCTAATAAAAACATAAACAATAACAGCTGTTGTTTTTGTAAACACTGAGAAAAATTGTGTGTGACTGTTGTTCAAAATTAAACTACTTTTTTTGTATTCTGTATATATACAGTATATTTTTAAATATATAGTATATCTTTATATAAAATAGTGTATTTTTTAAAATAAATACCTTTAGGAACTCAAATGATTAAAAACATTCCTGTTATCAGCCGCACTACTTTATTTTAAGTGTTTAAGAACCCTCTCTAATTGTTTAATCTGGCAACATTATTATTAGCAATTGTAAACATTTGACGTTGCATGAAAACAGAATATTGTTGACAGAAAAATTAATAATTTATAAGAAAAATGTAAGTTTTTTTAATTTCTCCTATATTTATGTTTATTAACCAATATTCCATTATTTAGGGTAACACTTACCGATTCGCCCAAACCAAATATCGATAATGAAGCAGTGGTGGAGGAGGAGGACGACATTACTGCCGCATTGGCTGCAATGAATCTTACAATTGGTGATCAAATCCAAGAACTAAGTAAACGTCTTAATAACATCAATGAAGAGCTGCAACAACAGGTGCGTGACAAACATGGAGCCCTACTGCAACAGGCAACTCATGCCGGACGCTTTGATGCGGCTCTAAATACTTTGGCCGATGATGTGCAACGTATACGTAATTCCAGTTATCGTCTTAAGCATCAAGTTGATCATCAATATCAATTAATAGAGAATCAATCGAAGGTTTTGGCACGTCTACATGAATTATCACATCTTTTAAGATCTTCCAAAACATTGCTAACTTTGACCTCCAAATTAAGGAACACTAAAGATGTTCTCAAGCAGGCGGAGTTGCATTATGAATTGAATGAACTAATTGAAGATCCGGATTTGAAGAAAATTGAATTTGTACAATCGGCAAGAATGTATGTTATAAATTCCAGACAGAAAATACGCAATCTAACACAAATGCAATTGGTTACGGGTTTGCAGGAACGGAATGAACAACAAATTTGTAATGCTTTGAAGGTGAGTAGGACGACTATTAGATTTTTTTTTACTCAATATTCTTAATTTTTTCTTTGCCAAAATACGTAATTTGTTGCAATTCCTTTCGTTACAGATCTTTATAAATTTCAACACCCTAGATAACTCTTTAGATAATCTCGTTAAAACGTTCATTTCTGATTTAGAACAATCACTTAAAGAGTGTTTTGCTGGCAATGATATCTCTATATTAAATAAAAATGAAGCCAATAAAACAATAACTTCTTCACCAAAATCAGCCGCCGCTGCTGGTCTTAGAGGTCCAGGAAAAACTCCCCAATTGACAACAACGCAAAACTTTCGTGCAAAATTCTGGAAATCTTTACATTGGCTGCTTTACGATGAACTTTATGAGTGTTGTACACAAATTCAATTGCTAAAACAGGCTTTAGAAGATGTGCAACAGTTTGGCACATCGGCTGCTAGTGCTGAACAAACTATTAGTCAACGCTTTTGGCAAGCTGTACAGGAACTGTTAAGAAAATCCTTTAAGGAATGTCCTGCACATATAACACAAACTTTACAGGAAGGTTTATCTAAACTACTTAGTTCTGTACGTGGCCTAGAGCAAAAGGTAAATAATGCATTTTTGTTTGATGACGATTTGTTTACTCACCTGGAAGTGGGTTATGTTAGTAAGTGTGGTGCCAATATGAAAGCCTGTATGGCGGGAGTGGATTTGCCTAATAATGAAACTGTTGATAATTTCATAAGAGTTGCGGCCGCAGAACTAAGTGCTGCTTTAGTGGATACTAGACTTACTAATGCCATTGCAGCCGTATTTATAGCCTGCAGTAAAGAGTTTTGCACTAAGATTGAGGCCCAAATAAAATTAGGACCCGATTCGGTGCAAGTGGTAGATCTACCCAATACCCAGCAAATACAGAATACTTTATTGGCCAATATTTTATACTATTTCAAAGACTCTACCAAACGTATGCTGCAGGATTTAGGGCAACAATTTTCTAAATCCCAATCTACTGCCAGGGACGATATTGCCAAGTCTTTGGAACAGGCTGATCTTTTGATAGGCACTATACTGCAGCAAATTATGGATTCTATAGTGTCCACCATTAATATCATTATCTTGAGTATACATCGTGAGCCGGGCTTGAATTCGGAAAAAATTTCCACAGCTGGACCCTCGATGTATATGAAAGAATTACAAGAGTTTATTAATCGTTCTTGGACAAATCACATTGTACCCTACGATGACAAGGACATAACAATGAGATGTGGTCAGGAAGTGGCCAAAAGATGTATTGATTTTTTCATACACAACATCAGTATCCTAAGACCTCTAAGTCAAGCGGGTAGACAGAGATTAAAGAACGATTGTTTGCATATGGAAAACACCCTTAAGCCATTGTGTACCAATCTCTATGAATTGGGTAATTCAGCTCGTTTACTACGTGCCATGTCATTCCTTATTGTACAAGATCCCGCGCAATTGATTAAACAAACTATCGGTGCAGATTCTCTAGTACCTTCTTACATTATTTTACTTCTGTTATTTGCTCATGCTGGTCCAGAGCTACAATCACCCCACACCACTGTTAATTGGTCTAATGAACGTTTGATTGAATGGCTGGAGGGTCATACAAATGAACGTGAAAAATTGGAATTGATTTCGGGAGCCTTGCAGCGTTACAGGGATGGCGTTAGACGCCGCAAAAGTGAACAGTATGATGAAGTGTTTCCTCTAATGGTGGAATATTTCGAAAAAGCTTCAAAAGTCGATGCTTAATGATAGTTGTTAAGAAATATTATTTTTTTGTAAAGTTATCTTAAAATTTATTATTTAAAAGTATGAAATAAAAATATACATAGCTTAGCTTGATTAATGTCTTTAATTTTATTTTAAATTTAACGTTTAGAATGTGTAATTTAAGTTTAATTATTAAATCGGATATATTTCTGGAAAATAATGCCAAATATTACTATTACTTGCTGGTAATACAGTACATCACATGCTAATAATGCAGTACATTGTCAATAACAAGTATCGCATATTGGTAATGCAGTTAGCACGGTACAAGAGTGATGGATAATGCAAATCTATTCGAATATTGGAAATTTGCTGAGCTCAGCAAAAAAATTTCCAATAAACGTTTTTTTTTATATGAACTCAGTAAGTTGCTCAGCAAAATCGTCCGGTAAGAAATGTATGTGTTTGTGTGTCAATCGCAGCAAATTTTGCTGAGGCCGAATAGCGCAGCAAAAAAATCCATTTTATTATGGAAATAACGCTACGCTGGCGTGGAATTGATGCAATTTTCTCATTGAACTACTACAAGCGATACGCATATTATTGAAATTTATCTTTATAAAGTAATAAATAAATATATTTTCACATTTTTTATTATTAATTTAAACCATATTTTTAGTTTAGCCCTCGTACGGCAAATAATAAAAAAGTGAACATTGTTAGGCACTTAGCAGCGCTGTTATTAACAGGCGGCGAAATAAGCCATTTTAAACGATGAGATTTTGAGATAAATCTAGGGGAAAAACTGGCGAAGAGAAATTTCATTTTCATTACGTTCTTGAGTTTCGTTTGAGGCGGTTGTGTTGAAGCGGATAAAAATTTTATTTTGCATTTTTATTTGCTAAAAAAAAGTGGAAAATAATCTTTAAAAAATTAATTAAAAAAAAAACAAATAAATAAAAAAGTTTTGTAAGAAAATTTTAAAAAATTAATAAAAAAAAACAATTTGAAAAGTTAAAAGAAAAAAAAAAACAATTTCCAAACAGAATAAAAATTGCCGCTAAATTGTGTAAGAAAGAAAAAAAAACAGCTGAAAAAATATCTATTATATACACACACAAAAGAAAGAAAGAAGAATAGAGAAGGAAATAGAACAAAAATACAAACAAGGCGAATAACCAGCTGTTAAAGTGGAAACAATAAAAAGCAAAAAACAGCAGCTCATTGGTTTTTGAAAGAAAAATAAAACAAAACAACAAAGAGCAAATAACAAAAAGAAAAAAAAAAACGACATAAACAAGTGAGAGTGTATAAGTGAGCGTCACTTTTTGTTGTTGTAAAGAGTAAATTATAAAAAAAGAAAACGAAAAATAAACGTCATTTTGGTATACGTCTCATGAAAAGACCAAAAAAAAAAAAAAATTTAAATGAAAAAGTGAAAAACAACAAAACAGAAAAATATTACAAAATATAAAATTTTATTAAAAAAAAGAAAATAGCAAGGAATTTATATAAAAAAAATCAATAGCAGTGATACATACAGAAAATTAATAACCTAAATGTTATTTTTAAACTCATAAACAAAACCATAAAGCCAATTAAAAAAAAAACAGAAATATTTGAAGAAAAAACACGTGGTTTTTTTTTAATTCTATTAAAAAAAATAAGATATTGAAAAATCTAAAAAAAGTGTAATTTAATTAAAAAGAAAAAACTATTATAATAAAATATAAAATATGTCTTCGAACGTTCCTATTAAAACGGAGGAAGTGATTTTGGAAAATGTTGAATATCAAAGTACCGAAGAATTAGAAGAAGAATTACAGTAAGTCATTATTAGTCTTAAGGAATATAATACGCAATTTATTGATTTTTTTTTAAGTATTTTGTTTAAAGAAAAATGAAGTCACTTTTTTTTGTTTGTCTAAAAATCTAAAAAGCATATGTTTGTTGTTTATTTATTTATTTTAGGCAATTTGTTGTTTTACAAATCCATATGTTTTTTCCTCTTATGATTTACCCTCAGTTTTAGTTGTCATACGTTTTAAATAAAAAAAAAGAAGAAACTGTAAAATCACCTAAAACATATGGGTTCGATAAGATTATTATTTATATAGCTTTTTTTATGCAAGAGAGAATGATGGAAAAGGGTAATAGAAGTATGGCGCAAAATTTTATTGACAGCAATGAAAAAAAAAAGAAAAACATTTTGTTTTTGTCGTTTTTGTTTCATTTTCTTAACATTCCTCTTATAAAAAAACACCCTTACACAGTTGTTCTAACAAAACTAAAAATACAATTATTATCTTTATTTAAATAAAATATATTTTAAATTTAAATATTTGTTTTGTTTAATTTTATACAAAAAATCAGCTGCTTTTTTTTCTTTCTTATCACTTTTTAATTCTCATCTTTCTCTTGTTTTGCAGTTGTTTTTGCTAACAGTTTATATTTCGTTTTTGCTTTCTATTAAAACCGTATGATTTGCGTTGTTGTTTTTGTTATGATGATATAGTTGTTGCTTTTATTGGTATGTGTGTGCGTGTGTGTTTCTTTTTTTCATTTTGAAACAGCTGTACCGGCAAATATCTAACAGCAAAACCAGTAAGTCGCCTGTCATTCGGTTTGCCAACCTTAGAAGTTTTTTTTTTTTTTTCTTATATGGTTTACAAATAAAATTATTGCATTTTTATTACAAGTCCCTACAGTTTAACCTGTAAACATGTGGTTTTTCCTTTTTCTTGTTTAGTTTATTTCTTTTTGTTATGAAATTTAAATACATTTTACTAAAAAAAGTTATTTGTTTAGGAAAAGTTGTTATATTGTACGAAATGTAAATCAGGGATGGCAAATGGAATTTTCAAGTTGTACAAAACCGAATTTAATAGTGTATTTTTATACCCTTCACCTTCGTGAGAAGGGTATATAGGTATGTATATGTTTATCATTCCGTTTGTAATTTCTATAATATAATTTTCCGACCCTATAAAGTACATATATATTCTGGATCCTTATAGATAGCGTAGTCGATTAAGCCATGTCCGTCTGTCTGTCCGTCTGTCTGTTGAAATCAGTTTTTAGGGGACCCCAGATATCAGCGAAATCCGAATCTTCAATAATTCTATTAGACATGCTTTCGAGAAGATCGCTATTTAAAATCAGGAAAATCGGTCGGTAAATAACGGAGATATGAGCAAAAACCGGAGACAACCTCTGAAAATTTCATCAAAAAATGTCATATTTTTTTCATGCTTTGTTAAAAAAGCAACAACAACAACAACACTGTATATTAGAAAAAGATGTACATGTGTGTGTGTAGATGTATTTGGTTTTATTCAGCTGTGTTTTTTTTTGTATGTTTGGATGCTGTTGGCGTCATTGCGTTGTTATTTTTGTTTTTGTTTTTCTGTGTTTTTCGTTATGTATGTTTAGATGTCTGTTGGTTAAGATGCCTTGTGTATTTTGTTTTTTATTTCGTTTAGCGTTGTTGTTGTTCTGATTAAAGGTATCTACCAAAACTGTAGCCCAGACTATATTCCACATTATAGGCTAGATGTTGGATCAAACTATAGTCTAAGTTATAGCCCAGACGATAGTCCAGAGTATAGTTATAGCCCTTACTATAGTCAAAACTGTAATCTAGACTATAGACTAGACTGTAGTCCAGACTATAATAAAACTGTAGTCCAGAATAGTCAAAACTATAATCTAGACTGTTATCCAAAGTAAAGTTCAAACTATAATAAAACTGTAGTCCATAATACAGACCAAACTATAGCACAGAATACAGTCCAAACTATAGCTTACACCATAGCCTGAAAAGCTTTGAGTGAAAACTATAGACTAATCAATAAGATCAATATAGGTATACAAAACATTTTCGGTTATATAAACTATATACCTACGCACTTACATTTTAATTTAAAATGTTTTTTAAACCTTTCAAAAATTCTTATTTATAATTTTAATTTATGACACACACACATACACGAATTTAAAATAAAATTTCCTATCAACAAACATATGGTTTTTGCATTTCAACACCTTAATAATACCATATGTTTTTATCTTTTCATAATAAACTTTACTAAGCTCTACAACACCTCCCCAACCCCTTTCACATATTGTCCAATGATTTTACTAAACGTTTAAAAGTATTCTTTTTTGTAGTTTTTTTTTATATTTTCTGTATAAAATATACAGACCGGTCTGACGCAAGTGACCTTTGCGTAGCAAATTAAGCTATTTTTGTATTTCATATTCATTAGTTTTTTTAGAATATATTTTATTTACATACCTATATTATTACGCTATATACATCCATACATACAATTTTATTGAAATTGAATTTGTTTTTATTTTTTCTTTATATTATTATTCTTCTTTCTATTTTTGTTATTATCAGTAAAAATATTTTATAACATATGATTTGTTTTTATCTGTTTCTAAGTATTTTTGACAATTAATAAAACAGCTGATTTGATTATTGGGTTGGTTTTCTGGATGATTAAAATAAATATTTTTATAATGCACTTTAGCATTCTAAATGAAGTAATT
The DNA here is from genome assembly GCF_022045245.1 of Lucilia cuprina. NCBI lineage: Eukaryota > Metazoa > Arthropoda > Insecta > Diptera > Calliphoridae > Lucilia > Lucilia cuprina. The sequence continues at coordinate 7,017,380 of NC_060950.1, forward strand.
AATGCCTTATGGAATGCAATTGTTATAATTTCGCTTCGGCAAAATTAAAGAAAGAATACCATAGTACTACCTAAGTATAATCAGGAGATAGGGTAAATGCACCTAATGTCGGCATCACCCAGTAGTCGGCATCTT
>NC_060950.1:7017524-7100005 GCF_022045245.1 Lucilia cuprina
AAAAAGAGAAAAAAGTTAAACTGCCGACTATTGGTACATTTACCCTATTTGCCACACAATATCGTGCTAATATTAAAATTGTGAAAAATCTTATATAGAGACTGGTTTCTTTGTAAAAGGAATATTATAGGGAGATTTTTAAATATAATGAACACTTTCAGCTTAATTTCTGAAGTAAAAGTTAAATTGAGCCGACAATTTAGCCACCGCAACCGAACGAAAATTTTTGCGCCGCCGATCATTTTGCCTATGCTTGAAGCTCTAGTCCATCCTTCCTGTCTATAGACTAGAATAATACAATACTGTAGGTATACAGACTAGTCCAATTTATAGTTCAGAATATAGTCGAAAGAGTCTAGTGAAGACTATAAAGACCACAAGCCACATTTTTTCATTGTTGTGTAGTTGTGGTCCCAATTCTAATCAAAGTGCAATTTTAATACTTTTCGAAAATAGTTCAATGCAAAAGTAAATAAAGAATTCTCTTTAAAAAAAGACAACAAGAAAAATTGCCAGCTCTACAATTTATATGCAAACACACACACACATCAACTTGTGTGAACAAAACAAATAACAACAGCTGCTCAGTTTCTCTTTTTTTGCAATGTTTTTTTCTTTTCGTTTTTTCAATTCCACTTGTTTCGCTAAAATCCCATGTGTTTTTATTGCGTTTTAAGAAATATATGTGAACAACACACAACATCAATCGAAATCACTACAAAAGAGAAAGAAGTAGAAGAAAAGAATTTTGGTTGCGAACTTTGAAATACTGGTTGCTATGTTGTTGTTGTATTTTTAACTATTGGCATTTCCGTTTCCCCATATTTATTAAGAGAAACAACATTGGCGTCGTTAACTTTCCATTTAACATAGAATGCAAGAGAGTAGTTTCTTTTTGATTATGTTGTTTACATAGTTAAAGAGAACAACAATAGCAAAACCAAATTATGGCAACAAATTTTTTACCACGGCAAATTTTACACATATGGAAATGAGGCGAATTTATTTTGCAAATGTGTAGATATTTTGCAAAAAAAAAAGAGCGTCATTGTCGTTGTTGTTGTTTGTTATTGCTGTATTTTTTTTATTTAACAATATTGAATGACAGCGACAGTGTAATGCACTTAAAGTGGAGCTTATTGTCTGGCGTACAGACTGACGACAACGACAAAGACTAGTTAAGTTTTTTTTGTCTGTTTTTTCATTTTATTTTGCCATTTTAAGTTTTTTTTCGTTAGCCGGTTGACTTGGTTGACTGGCTGTTTGCCTGGTGGCTGTACATTTAATTTCAGATTGTTTTTGTTTATTTTTGTGCTAAGATTTTGGTTGTGTGTGTATTTGTTTTACAATCTGCTGGCTGATAAATGAAAAATTTTATTCAATGAAAATCTACCATAACGTGTTATTTACCTTGTTGGTATTTGAAAAAAAATAATTTTGTTAAAGATAGTTTGTATTTTTATGTAAAAAGATAGACAGACAGAAATATAGATAGATAGATAGATAGATAGATAGATAGATAGATAGATAGATAGATAGATAGATAGATAGATAGATAGATAGATAGATAGATAGATAGATAGTTAGATAGATAGATAGATAGATAGATAGATAGATAGATAGATAGATAGAAATACAGACAGATAGATAGGTAGACAGATAGATATATAGATAGACAGACAGACAGACAGACAGATAGATAGACAGATAGACAGAAAGATAGACAGATAGACAGAAAGATAGATAGATAGATAGATAGATAGATAGATAGATAGATAGATAGATAGATAGATAGATAGATAGATAGATAGACAGACAGAAAGATAGATAAATAGATAGATAGATAGATAGATAGATAGATAGATAGATAGATAGATAGATAGATAGATAGATAGATAGATAGATAGATAGATAGATAGAAAGATAGATAGATAGATAGATAGATAGATAGATAGATAGATAGATAGTGTGATGGAATATATAATAAACTGACTCAAGATTCGACTTAAACGAACTGTTTGTTTTGTTATTAATTCTATGTTTTCTTTACTGTCATTGATTTAATTTTATGTTTGTAGTTATTGCAAAGGTTTCCTGAGTTTTAGTTTGAGGTAGGTTTGAAAATAACATGATATTAAACTTTTTTTAATTAACTACTTTACACATTCTTTTAATTTATAAAATTTTAAAAGCTACATATATACATACTACTAATTAAATTTCAAAACTAAATTCCTCCCTATTACTTATTGTTTTTTTTTTGCGATTACATTTACATGTGTTTAATTATTACGCAAACTATTACATAATGTGTTGTTTTTGTTGTGTTTTTCAAACTTATTTTTATATGGCGCCAACTTTTAGCACACACATGATGAGAAAGAAAACACCCTACTATTACTCCTCTCCACTACATTCCTATACATGTATGTACCGACATACATACATATGTAATAACCGTTGCAAACACTTTTTGCTCTCCTTTTATTTAAATCCGTTATTATTACGGTATTACAAATACATTCGCCTCCCACTCCCTTCTTTCTTATTCATTTTTTTCTCACAATAAAATAAATGACACTAACACTGTAATAAATATAGAAAAACAAGCCTGCATTGTTGTTTATTACAATTGAGAAGGGTTATTGGTTGGTAAAGGGAGGTAGGGTAAATATATTTTTGTTTTATTCATTTTTTATACAATTGGCGCCCTGTCTCTCTAATCATATGTTTTTTGTTTGTTGTTGACGTTAGCTCAAATCAAAACAAAACTATTCAGCTGTTTAAAAAATAATAATAATATGAACTTTTTTTATATGATCGCAAAAATAGTTCTAAAAAAATCTTAAAATAGACTTACATACTAGGGTTCTACAGTTGAAACGAAAAGTCGACTTTTCGACTTTTTTCATTTAAATAAAAGTCGACTTTTATACTTTTCGACTATAAGTATTTTATATATAGTCGACTTTTTTCGAGTTTTTCCGACTATTTTAGAGTTTTTGACTTTTTTCCACTTTTTTAAAATTTTTGACTTGTTTCTACAATTTTCGATTTTTCGACTTTTTTTTGGCTTTTTACGACTTTTCGACATTTTTCGACTTTAATCGACTTTTTTCGAATTACCGATTTTTTCGACTTTTTGACTGTCAGACTTTTCGGCTTTTTTCGACTTTTATTCACAAAGTCGATTTTTCGACTTTTTTGGAACAAAATAGTCGACTTTGACTTTTCGACTTTTTTCGACAAAAAGTCGATTGTTCGATTATTCGAAAGTCGATTTATAGAACCCTATTACATACTATCAAGAATCTATATCTAACCTCATTCTTCAATAAGGTTTAATCATTCATCCTTTGATATTTTATTATTTTTCAATGTTCAATGAGTTTAAGCTTTAACAAAACCGAAGCATATAAAAAGGTTCTTGAGCGTTGTGGAGAAAGAAAAAGTGGAAAGGACTGCAACATAGAGACTTATTTACAACTAGTTCACTTTTAGACAATGTTGGGCCTTATAAATAAAAGGATATACTTTAAATGTACGATTCACTTAAGTTGATCACAAAATCCACAAATTAAATTAAAACTACAAAATTTGTAAATCCGTTTTGTCAACCCAGTTCTCCATGTAAATGTGTGCAGCAGTAATTGTCAGCAGTAGGTGAAGGTTGCCAAAGACAACTTTGTGTTGTTTTATTATTATATATATTTCTCTTTTTTATTTTAATTTCCAATAGTATGTTGGTTGGTTAGTTGGCATTATTAAGGATATAATATATAATATGTAAAAAAATGTGGTTGTCAGAATAAATATTGAGTGGAAAATGTTTAAAAATACACTATTCGTTTTTTATCCTTTTTATTTTAAATAAATATCTAGAGTATTAGGTCATAGTTGACGTCATCAACATTGATTTTTCCCGGGGTTTCTTGACCTATTTAGTGTTTTTGTTTAAGAGAAATGACGTTTGCCCGGTAATTTGTAGTTTTGTTTTTATTTCTTGTTTAAATGTAGAATTATGTTTGTAATGTTGTCGTAAATATATATGTATTGCAATTACTTAATGGGGACAACAATTGGTATTTGTAAAATTGCCTATAAAAAGTTTAGTTTAATGGTAGTAAAAGTACCGCCTATTACATGTTTGTTCTCTAGACCTGAGGGGTCTATAGATTATTAAATACTGAAATAAAAGAAGTTTCAATTCACCCAACAAGGATTTGTTGGGCATTGCAAGATATATTCAGTGATTTTTAGTTAAAGTTAACTAGAACTGAACTTAAATAGCACAAGACCTAAACTAGAATTGAACTAGAACTGGACTAGAGAACTTAACTAGAACTTAACTAGAACTTAACTAGAACTGAACTAGAACTGAACTAGAAATGAACTAGAACTGAACTAGAACTGAACTAGAACTGAACTAGAACTGAACTAGAACTGAACTAGAACTGAACTAGAACTGAACTAGAACTGAACTAGAACTGAACTAGAACTGAACTAGAACTGAAGAAGAACTGAAGAAGAACTGAACTAGAACTGAACTAGAACTGAACTAGAATTGAACTAAAACTGAACTAGAACTGAAATAGAACTGAAATAGAACTGAAATAGAACTGAACTAGAACTGAACTAGAACTGAACTAGAACTGAACTAGAACTGATTTAGAACTGAACTAGAACTGAACTAGAACTGAACTAGAACTGAACTAGAACTGAACTAGAACTGAACTAGAACTGAACTAGAACTGAACTAGAACTGAACTAGAACTGAACTAGAACTGAACTAGAACTGAACTAGAACTGAACTAAAACTGAACTAGAACTGAACTAGAACTGAACTAGAACAGAACTAGAACTGAACCAGAATTGAACTAGAACTGAACTAGAACTGGAATAGAACTGAACTCGAACTGAAGTAGAACTGAACTAGAACTGAACTAGAACTGAACTAGAACTAAACCAGAACAAAAAAACTGAAATAAAACTAGACTAAAACTAAAGAACAACACAAAAACTAAAGAACAACACTGAAACTAAACAACAACTGATCTAGAACTGGACTAGAAATGATCTTGAACTGAACTAGAGCTAAAAAAAGGACTGAACTAGAACTTAAATCGAACTCTTCACCTTATACTTTCTTATAAAAGAAAACTCGGGTTATGTTTTTTTGTTACCCTTCCAGTTTCTCTTTGGTTTTGATTTTACTCTTCTAAATCTAAAAAAAAAAAATAAAAAAATACATAAAAATTTTTTAATACACATTATTTTTGTAAGGAAGCTCAGATATAAACTCCAACAACTAGATGATAAAAATATGTAAGAACAACAATAATATGTACATATACTCACAACTTGCAAAGACTCGTAAACATAAGAGGAATCATGCTTCTGCTACGGATGGAAATAAGAAAAAACAAATATTAACAACCAAACAATCAAATATAAACAGAAAAAATATCTGTGCTAGAATGCAATGGAATTTTCATTGGAATGGAATGCAGTTTCATTCACCTTTTAATATGTTGCACACACACACACTTACTGCGTTCTTCTTATTGTAGCTGGTATACGTTTGTATATAAACATTTTTATTATATGTCAGCTGCTTTATGTTGTTTGCTTATAAAGCTGTTTGGTCTTTCGGTTGGTTGCATGATTGTGTGGCTGCAGCAGCATTAGCACTAACTAGTGGGGTTTTTTGAAGCTTTTGTTCATTATTAATGATGACGTTGGATTAGTCGAGTAGTACATATGTTTGGTGATGAATGATGCTATTTTCTCTTGCTTTATTTAGCTTTGTTGCTTTGGAATTTTGCTTTATTGTGTGTGGGCTAAGCAATTCTAAGGCGAAACGGCAAAAATTATTTTACAAGAAATCAATTCGCCATAAAATGTAACAATGTATTTAAATGAGAGCCTAAAAAGGAAAATATAACAAGAATAGGTATACACAAGATATTCGGAAAAAACATGTTTGTAAATAAACTTTTTATTGCACAAAACGCTGCGCAACATAGTAGATTAGAATGTTTGTGAGAGTTGCCAGACTTTTTTAGATAGATAGATAGATAGATAGATAGATAGATAGATAGATAGATAGATAGATAGATAGATAGATAGATAGATAGATAGATAGATAGATATATAGATTGATAGATTGATAGATTGATAGATAGATAGATAGATAGATAGATAGATAGATAGATAGATAGATAGATAGATAGATAGATAGATAGATAGATAGATTGATAGATTGATAGATAGATAGATAGATAGATAGATAGATAGATAGATAGATAGATAGATAGATAGATAGATAGATATAACGTCAAATAGCTGTAAAAAGGCCTGGAAAACAGTCACTGAAAGACCTTTTCGCCAAAATTTTTCAATAATCTAAAAATATAGGTACATTGTAAATTGATCCCCTTTTCAATAGGAATAGAGAGAAAGAAAAGCTTCGCTTTACAAATGCATTAAGAATCTTTATTTTTTGTTTGTTCCTATCATGCAATCAAATTCATTTTCATCTAACTCAGGCATCATTACAATACACCACCGTGTACAAATAGAATAATGCAATAAAACAAATTGAAAATATGAGGTTTTACATAATTTTCGAGAAGTTCACACGTATCGAAAAAGTAATGTTTGTTTGGTTCTTTGTTTTCAAGGAATGTAGTTTTGCAACTTTTTTTCTTAAACCAACAATAGCAACAACAACAGTCAGATGCAGATACCGATTATAATTAATGTAATAATTTACAACAAATAATAAGATTTACATTTGTTCAATTCACAATCGATGTTGTAGTGTTGTATGAGTTGTATATCAGCAGCAGCTACAATAGTCATAACAATGTTGTTGGTATTTTCTATGCAAAAGCTCTATACAACTCATACGACAATTTTTCATATGTTTTTCGAATGTTGTAAGAAATTTTAGTGTTGCCAATTGTTTATTTGAACATATAAACAAAAATTCAAACGATTTTGGCATAAAAAACGATAAAATGGTAACACTGAAATCAAAAACAAACAGCTGTTTACAAAAACAAAAAAACTAAAATTTTATTAAAAATAATTAATTTATTAGTTTAAAATGTGGAATATGAAAATAAAAGAATTGAAAATTCAAAGACATTAAATTAATTAATTTAATATTTTTTGATTTTTTATCTTTTGACATTGTTATGTGTATTTGTTTTGATTGTTTTTTTTTTTTTGAAAAATTGCTATCGTGATTTTGTTGTGAACATTTCATTCACAATAGTTGATTTTATATGGAACAGCTGTTCAATGTTTACAAAATTCCATCAACAAATTACACAACAGAAGAATATTTTTCACGACAAGAATGTTAGTGAACGAAAAAAGTGAAAAGGGAACATAATTCACGTGAAATGATGTTTGGCGATAGGGGTGTGTGTACATATATTGCCTATTCTATAGTTTAGTATATGGACTAGTAAATAGTCTAGTCTATAGTCTGTTCTATAATCTACTCTTTAGTATAGTCTAACCTTGTTTATATTCTAGTATGTAGTCTAGCGTATAGTCTAATCTGTAGGGTAGATTATAGTCTAATCTATATTATAGTCTGTTGTCTTGTCTATAGTCTGTTCTTTAATGTACTCTATAGTCTAGTCTAGCCTTGTTCATAATCTAGTATGTAGTCTAGCCTATAGTATAATATGTAGTGTAGATTATAGTCTAATCTATAGTCTAGTCTGTAGTCTTGTCAATAGTCTAGTTCTGGCTATATTCTTGTTAAAATTGTGGTTTTTTAGAATAGAATAAACTATAATGTAATCTAATTTTTAGTATACAGACTCTATATTATAATAGTTTACAATCTTGTGCGGTGTCTAGTTTATAGTATAGTATATAGTTAGTTCCATATTCTTGTAATCTAGCCTATGATCTCGTTCATAATTTGGATTATAGTTCAATCTTTCATCCACTCTGTATACTTGATTCTTAAATTAATATATTCTATATTCTAATCGAGTCTTATAATCGATTTAATCTGGGCTTGAGATTTCTCTATTGTCTAGTCTATACACTAGTCTAGCTTAGATCAACCATGACATCAATCTTGGCCTTAAATTAGGACAAATAAAACCATTTGTTCAATTGAAAAACTTCAATTAATTGTACTAAATAAAAAATATTTATTTTGCTTACAGATTACAACTAGATGACTCTGGAGGAGAATCCTATATAATACCGGGCGACGGTCAAGCATACGAAGAAACACATACAACTATTAAATCACGTCAACGTCTTAACAGCAATTCAATGTCATCGACAACCGGAGGAGGTAATAGTATGAGTGGTACAAAATTAGCATGCGGTACACTGCCGCCACCACCGCCCATTAATAAGACCACACTTGAAAATGAGAAACGTATGCGACGTGAAATCGCTAACAGTAACGAACGTAGACGTATGCAGAGTATTAATGCCGGTTTTCAAAATTTACGTTTATTACTACCACGTCATGAAGGTGAAAAATTGAGTAAGGTAAGTGTCTTGACAATTAGTTAAACAATAATCACACAATTTATGTGTTAAGTTAATATTTATTTATCTACAAGTTTGTGAAGGCAATAAAAGAAAATTATAAAATACAAGTCCTTGATGTTGTCGGGAAAACTGTTATATAAATAAATATTATCAGATTTATTAGTCCTTGATAATTTGTTATGAATTAAAATCTGTGGCTAAATCATATGTTTATTTATACGCATTTTAAAATTTTTTATGCAATATTCAGCTGTTGGTTGTTGCCACAACTACGACTTTTGTATACTACGTCACTCATTTATAATGTGTAGACGAGGTATTTGAATTTTTATTCATAATTTTACTGCAACATGTATGAAGAATGTATGTTGATAAATATTTTAAGTATTTTTGTTCTCTTTTTTCATTTATATTTTGTTACAATCTTCGTCAGCAAAAACTCAAAATAAGAACCATACACTGAAGGACACAAAACTTAAAAATAAAAAAAAACTTTTTAACAAAATATGATACACTATTCCCAAGTTGCTTTAGACATGTGTGTGCTTGCTTATACATACTACGTTTCTTTTCAATTCTCAATGTTTTTGAATATATTGCATCTTGAACAAAAAAATACTGACCCAACCGCCTTTTATCATGCGTTTTAAGTTTCATCTCAAGCATTTGTTGATTTTTGTGTGTAAAAAATATTGTCGTAGGTCGAAATCACCTAGAAATTTTTAATCATATCAATGTTAAATTGTGATGTCTGAAGGTTTTTTGATTATTATTAAGTTTAATGTTTATTTATATTTCGTTTTTTGAAGTGTTTTTTTTTTTTAAACTAAACAATAATTCAAGACAAATGAATTTTAATACATGTTTACAGTGTACAAACTTTTATGTCAGGATAAACAATTTTCTTATGAAACTTTTCTGTTAAGTCAAACTAATTTTATTAAATTTTTTTGTCAAAACAAAAACATTTTTAAAGAAAATGTCTTTAACGATATGTCAAGACAAAATAATTTTGTTAAGACTAAGAAGGCAAATTTTCTAAAGAAATTTTATGTCAAGACAAAAAATGTTCTAAAGAAATTTTATGTCAAGACAAAAAAGTTCTCAAGAAATTTTATGTCAAGACAAAAAATGTTCTAAAGAAATTTTATGTCAAGACAAAAAATGTTCTAAAGAAATTTTATGTCAAGACAAAAAATGTTCTAAAGAAATTTTATGTCAAGACAAAAAATGTTCTAAAGAAATTTAAGTCAAGACAAAAAGTTTTCTAAAGAAATTTTATGTTAAGACAAAAAATTTTCTAAAGAAATTTTATGTTAAGACAAAAAATTTTCTAAAGAAATTTTATGTTAAGACAAAAAATTTTCTAAAGAAATTTTATGTTAAGACAAAAAATTTTCTAAAGAAATTTTATGTTAAGACAAAAAATTTTCTAAAGAAATTTTATGTTAAGACAAAAAATTTTCTAAAGAAATTTTATGTTAAGACAAAAAATTTTCTAAAGAAATTTTATGTCAAGACAAAAAATTTTATGTTAAGACAAAAAATTTTCTAAAGAAATTTTATGTTAAGACAAAAAATTTTATAATGAAATTTTATGTTAAGACAAAAAATTTTATAATGAAATTTTATGTTAAGACAAAAAATTTTGTATAGAAATTTTATGTCAAGACAAAAAATTTTCTAAAGAAATTTTATGTCAAGACAAAAAATTTTCTAAAGAAATTTTATGTCAAGACAAAAAATTTTCTAAAGAAATTTTATGTCAAGACAAAAAATTTTCTGATGAAATTTTATGTCAAGACAAAAAATTTTCTGATGAAATTTTATGTCAAGACAAAAAATTTTCTGATGAAATTTTATGTCAAGACAAAAAATTTTCTAATGAAATTTTATGTCAAGACAAAAAATTTTCTAATGAAATTTTATGTCAAGACAAAAAATTTTCTAATGAAATTTTATGTAAAGACAAAAAATTTTCTAATGAAATTTTATGTAAAGACAAAAAATTTTCTAATGAAATTTTATGTCAAGACAAAAAATTTTCTAATGAAATTTTATGTCAAGACAAAAAATTTTCTTATGAAATTTTATGTCGAGACAAAAAATTTTCTAATGAAATTTTATGTCGAGACAAAAAATTTTCTAATGAAATTTTATGTCAAGACAAAAAATTTTCTAATGAAATTTTATGTAAAGACAAAAAATTTTCTAAAGAAATTCTAAAGAAATTTTATGTCTTAAGAAATTTTATGTCAAGACAAAAAATTTTCTAATGAAATTTTATGTTAAGACAAAAAATTTTCTAATGAAATTTTATTTTAAGACAAAAAATTTTCTAATGAAATTTTATTTTAAGACAAAAAATTTTCTAATGAAATTTTATGTCAAGACAAAAAATTTTCTGATGAAATTTTATGTCAAGACAAAAAATTTTCTAATGAAATTTTATGTCAAGACAAAAAATTTTCTAATGAAATTTTATGTCAAGACAAAAAATTTTCTAATGAAATTTTATGTCAAGACAAAAAATTTTCTAATGAAATTTTATGTCAAGACAAAAAATTTTGTATAGAAATTTTATGTCAAGACAAAAAATTTTGTATAGAAATTTTGTCAAGACAAAAAATTTCCTAAAGAAATTTTATGTCAAGACAAAAAATTTTCTAAAGAAATTCTAAAGAAATTTTATGTCTTAAGAAATTTTATGTCTTATAAATTTTATGTCAAGACAAAAAATTTGTTTGCCAAGACAAACAAAGTTTCAAAAGTTTTCTAGAAATTGTATGTCAAGATAAAAACTTAAAATTTCTTAACATAGGAAGGCTTTAAATTGAAAATTATGATATTAACATCTGATATGTCATGTGGCAAGCAAACATTTCATATTTGTACGTTTTTTTAAAAAATAGCAAAAAAAACTTAAAATTTGGTATATTAAATAAAAAAAACATGTTACTACTACAACATAATAAAATCAGGTCGTTTTTTACACAAAATACTACAAAAACAAAAGTAAATATTCATGGTCTCTCTTTATAAAACAATTAAGGATGGAATATTATTTGTAACTACTACAACTATTACTCCAGTTTCTACTTTTAAGAATATCAACATCAACACACAAATCATTTAAAATAAATTTGCTGATGCCGCACCCATCACTCAAAAACCGAATAAACGACTTGTCTGACTTATGGTGACGTTGTAAAAGTGTATGAAGTGCATATTTAAACGGTATACAATTCTTAAACTATATTACAAATATTCAGACCCATTCCCACCTACTCGACCCAAATATGGCTTTCCAAAAGATTCTTTCTTATTGCTGCTAGCAGTTTACATATACATATACATCTATTTATATATGTATGTACGATGCACTAGTTGTCGGTTTTGAGTGTTTGAGAAAAAATATATATGTACACATGTATATAAACTAAAAGGTTAATGACCTTCTATTCATTAACGTGAAATATATAAATATTTAACACAATTTTTCCTAAAGTCAAATTTTTTTGAGTTTTCTTAAAAATATAAACTTTTTCCTAATATATCTTCAATTTGATCAAATTTTTCATATGATATAACTATTGAAATATTGGTGTAGGTTTACAGAAATTTTAGCAAACTATTTAACCTATATGAAATTTGAAATTTTTTTCTAAGGCTTTATTTTTTATTTTACAAAAATAAAACATAGTATTGGAAAAGAAAATATACTCCCATTACTCCTAGTATTATTTATGTAAATGTAACAGCTTATCGAAAACGGCGCCTGTTATTTTGGAAACTGTTGTAATTGTAAAAAAAAACAAGGAATATTGTAACACACACATGCGAACACTTGGAATGTTTTATAATATTTTCCGTTTTTTCTTTTGTCATTTTAAATATCGATCCATTTTCCAGTTTTCCCGTACATCGAGGGCATACAAAAAAAAAAAACATAACAGAAAAAACATGCTAGCAGAAAAACTACCCTCTCTGGAACGCTCTGATTTTTGTTTGTTTTATTTTCAATATCACCAGCAAATTTAACAAAAACCCACCCACCAGTACCCACTTGAAATTATGTTATTTAACAGTGGAGCTATTTATATTCTTATAAGATTTATATATTTTTCATTAATATAAATATGAATTTCTAAATTTTTGTCTTGATGTAAATTTTGTCCAGCCATTAAATTGTTTTATTAACATAAAATTTCTTAAAAAATTTTATGTTTTAATCTTTTTTTCTTAACATAAATTTTTTTTGCCTTGACATAATATTTCTTTATAAAATTGTTTGTCATGATATAAAATTCCTTCAGAAAACTGTTTGTGTTGATATAAAACTTCATAACAAAATTTTTTTTCTTGACAATCTTTAGAAATTTTTTGTTTTTTTATTGTTAGTCTTGACATAAAATTTCTTTAGGAAATTTTTTTGTCTTGACATTAAATTTCTTTACAAAATTTTTGTCTTGATGTTAAATTTCTTTACAAAATTTTTTGTCTTGACATTAAATTTTTTTAGAAAATTTCTTTAGAAAATTTTTTGTCTTGACATTAAATTTCTTTAGAAAATTTTTTGTCTTGACATTAAATTTCTTTAGAAAATTTTTTGTCTTGACATTAAATTTCTTTAGAAAATTTTTTGTCTTGACATTAAATTTCTTTAGAAAATTTTTTGTCTTGACATTAAATTTCTTTAGAAAATTTTTTGTCTTGACATTAAATTTCTTTAGAAAATTTTTTGTCTTGACATTAAATTTCTTTAGAAAATTTTTTGTCTTGACATTAAATTTCTTTAGAAAATTTTTTGTCTTGACATTAAATTTCTTTAGAAAATTTTTTGTCTTGTCTCTAAATTTCTTTAGAGAATTTTTTGTCTTGACATACAATTTCTTTGGACAACTTTGATCTTTTCATTAAATTTCTTAAAAACATTTTTTATCTTAACATGAGATTTTTTTACAGTTTTTGTCTTGACATTTTTTTATTATTTGTCTTGACATAAAATTTCTTAATTTTTTAAAATTACTTTAAATTTTAAGTCTTTAGAAAATTGTTTGTCTTCACATAAAATATATTTGGAAAATTTTTATCTTGATATAAATTTCTGTAAAAAAATTTTTCTTGATATATTTTTTTTTTAATATTTGTCTTAATTTAATTATAAAATCTCTTTGAAATTGTTTTGTCTTGATATAAATTTTCTCTAGAAAATTGTTTGTCTTGACATAAAATTTTTTATCTTAACATGAGATTTTTCTTTTAATTTTTTGTCTTGACATATTTTTTTTTTTAATTTTTTATCTTGACGTAGAAATTTAAAAATTTCCTTAAATTACTTTAGATGTTAAGTCGTGATTTAAAATTATTTTAGAATAATTTGAATTTTGCTCCACTATCTATTCTGTTTTTCCCAAACATATGATAAAACAAAATACACTTGCTGTACTGGCGCCACCGTCATCCTTAACCTCCTACTCTTTGGTATTTTCATAGTTATATGAACCAACCATATGTAGTATTATATACTCGAATTATATTTACTATAACTATTTTATTTTTCTTTGTTTGTTTTATTCTGTTTACTCCTGGTAGGTGGTAGTAGTTTTTCACTATTCCTTAATTTCACAAAAAAAAAAAAAAAACACACCTCTATGGCACATTTTTCGGCAGTTTTAAAAGGATTTAATTCATTGGTGTTTCAGTACATTTTTTCCCTTCAAATATCGAAAATTTTGTTGAGTCCAATATACCATATCCTTCTCAGCTTATCGATACGACATTCACACTATCTTGAAGTCATCAGTCTCTTTAGCGTCTCTTCTAATCAATCTAAAGGAACATCACGTTAGTGTCTCCAAGTAATATATCGGGTAATCAATCGTCATTTTAGTATTTTCCTTAAATTTCTAACAATTTGATTGACACGAGTTAATGTCGGCAACAGTTATCCCCCAATTGCAGGGCTGGTTGTGTATTAAATTTACAGTTTTGTTTTCACATTTTCCTTTCTGCACTCTTCTGTGTTCTCATTAATTTTTCTGTGTGCGAGCGTCTGTTTCTATATATTCTAAATACAAATGTACATAGTATAGAGCTTGTCCCGGTTATAAAGGTTCGCACAATAACCCCAAAAAAAAAGTATACATATTATACGCCCGTTTTTTTTGTTTCTGTTACCATAATTTTGATCATGCGCTCTAAATTGTAGTACAGCAGTCTCATATGTAACAAAAGGTTTATTAAATACATATGTATGTATTTTTACACACAATTATCATTTGTACAAAATTCTTACTCATTAGTTAATTTATGTTTAAAATTATTTTTTTTTATTAATTACATATTTTTTTAATTTTAACAAATTCATTTTCTAAAATTTCAACATGGATTTTATTTTCAAAACTGCATTCTATAAAATTTGAAAATTTTTTCTTAATTTAAAAAAAAAATTATGCCGAGAAATAATTTCTCAGTTTAAAAAAAAAAAAAAACAATTTTTGTTAAAACTGAATTTTCTGTAGCAACTTCAAGGTAATTTCTACAGAAATTTTATGTCAAGATAAAACTTTTTGTAAAAATAAAATTGTCTATTAAGGCAATGTCTAAAAGAAAACATATTTTTCTATAGAAATTTTATGTCCTGACATAATTTTCTAAACAGATTTTATGTTAACATAAAATTTTCTACAGAAATTTAATGTGAAGACAATTTTTTTTATGAATTGTAATTTATGCCATGTCTTTCTAATGTCATTACAAAAATATCTAAAGAATTTTATGTCAAGACAAAATTTTTTATAGAAATTTATACCAAAACGCAATTTATTATATATGTCAAGACATAACTTTCTATACATATTTTATGTTTACACAAAATGTTTATGTTTACACAAAATTTTTATGTTTTTATATTTTATGTTTAAACAAAATTTTCTACAGAAATGTTATGACAAGACACAATTTTTTTATAAAAATTTAATGTCAAGACAAAAATTTTAAGAATTGTAATTCATTACAAAAATATTGAGAGAATTTTATGTCAAGACAAAATTTTTTATAGAAATTTAATTTTCAAACAATTTCGTCAAGACAAAATTTTCTATAATATACCAAGACACAATTTCTTATATATGTCAAGACATAACTTTCTATACATATTTTATGTTTACACAAAATTTTCTACAGAAATGTGATAACAAGAAAAAATTTTTTGTAGAAATTTAATGTTAAGACAAAAATTTTAAGAATTGTAATTCGTTACAAAAAAATCTAAAGAATTTTATGTCAAGACAAAATTTTTTATAGAAATGTAATGTCAAAACAAATTTTCTATAGAAAATTAGTTACAATAAAACATTTTTTTTTAAATATAATGTTAAGACAAAATTTTCTATAATAGACATAATTTTCTATACATATTTTATGTTAAGACAAAATGTTTTAAAGAAAGTTTATGTCAAGACACAATTTTCTAAAGAAATTTAATGACAAGACAATTTTTTATAGATTGTTATTCATGGCAAACCTTTTATATGTCATTACAAAAATATCTAAAGAATTTTATGTTAAAACAAAATTTTCGATAAAAATTAATGTCAAAATAGGTGACAATACAAAATTTTTTTAAAAAAATTTAATGTCAAGACAAAATTTTCTATAATATATGAAGACGCAATTTTTTCTATATGTCAAGACATAATTTTCTATACAGATTTTATGTTAAGACAAAATTGTCTATAATATATCAAAATGCAGTATCTTATATATTTCAAGACATAATTTTCTATAGTTTATGTTATAGAAATTTAATATCAAGACATATTTTTTATGAATTGTAATTTGTGGCAAAACTTTTTTTAAAGAAAATTAATGTCAAAAGAAAATTTTCTATAAAAAATTTATGTCAATACTAAAATGTCTAAAGAATTTTATGTTAAGACAAAAGTTTTGATAGAAATTTATTGTCTTAACAAATTTTCTAAGGAAAATTAACAATTTTATTTCAAGACAAAATTTTCCATAATAATACATACCTCAAGACGTAATTTCTTATATACAATTTTATGTCACGATAAATTTTCAAGCAAAGTTTTGTCAAAACAAAAATTTATTTTCTTAATTTTCTTAAAAAATATTTTTAATATTTTGTTGCAACAATAAAATTAAAAAAAACAATTAGAAATTTAAAATATCAAATGACAAAAACAAATACGAATCAAACTCATAAAATAAATCGATAACTAAGAAAAAGAGTAAGCGAGAAAAAAGAAAAACATATGATGGAATGTGGGTGGCATACGGATTGCATTGAGTGATATATAAATGTTTACATTTGCAAAAATGTAAACAAAATAAAAATACTAAATGCGTGTGTGTGTAAATTTTCTCTTTTAGAAACAGTGTTGCATTTTTTATGACACATAAATAACAACCGCAAATATATGTATGTATAAACAACAACAACTGACAGACAGACAGATAGATAGATATCATAATAACATACAACTTTGTGGTATTTGTGGGGCTGTTAAATGAATACAAACTTTAAATTTATTACTATATTTACTGCAAATGTACTACATCTCTTCTCTCTATGTGCATTAACTTTCTAAAAGGAACTAAAGTTATTTTTAGACAAGCATTTTTTTCTTTGTAATTTAATGCAGTTGTCTGTCACAATACTACGCTTTCAAAACATCAATCTATACATCAATCAATCAGTTAAATAGTTCTCTTTCTCTTTTCTATTTGCAATTTTACACCTTTTTAAAAAAATTTTTTATATTTTAGTTGCAGAGTGAGTAATTATTTTAAGTACATATATTTTTTTCTATTATTTACTATGTTTTGAAAAAAAAAACTAAAAAAGTACTATTTTCATTCGTTCATCACTGTCATACAATTTTTCATTCATAAACCAGAAAAAAAAGATCAAAGAGGTTGATTTTTACTATGAATGAATTGAGGCACTAGTTTGGTGGCTCTTGTTTTAGTTTTTTTTTGCTATATTCACGTTTTATTTTTCTATTTTCTAAAAATATACCACACGTTAATTAAATATGTCGCGTCAACATTGATTAGATTTTGTAAAAGTTTTACAAATATTTAGGGTATTCACACAGTGTGCTTAACAAGTCATATTGTCATAAAATACTAAAGTTTTATGATTGTTTAAAAAATTGTTATTGTGCTTCAAAGAAAACTGACTGGCAGCCAACGAACGTATTAAAAATAACAGGCGTCAGAAAATATTACCAGCTTTGTCATTCACAGCTGTTTATGTTTTTAAACATTTTCGTTTATCCAAATTAAATAAAGAAAATATTTTAAATTTTTATAAAAATGTAATCGATTGTATAATTCACTCCAATACGCCTGTTATGCACAAACTGATTAGTTTTTGTCTGGGTTTTGCCATTTTTGCAAAAAATATTTGTAGCTGACTAAAATTTAAAATAGCACACTTTTAAGGGTTTTCACAGCTGCCACATTTTTTCGTATTATTTAATCCGGCTTTACACGATCACACAAGTAATATGATCTGTCAAAATTTTATGTAGAAGAGTACGGATGTGATCGTCTAAACGCAATATGTAATGAAACCATCACACATTGAGAGAGAATACAGATGGAAAATTTGACAGTCGTATGGCTCTCTTCATTTTTTGAAATGATTCAAAAAACAAGCCGGTTTCATTAGATCAGGGATGTATTTTTATGTAAACACATATAAAAAAGTGAAACAGCTGTTTCCATCTGACTTTTTAATTGTTTTATACCAATCTTGTAAACACAATAAATATAAATTATACGACTTTTATTCTCTTTTTTGTCATACGGATGGAATTTCATTTTACTTTTTCATTAGACTTGTCGTACGTAAAGTGTGATCGTCTGAAGGGCTCTTTAATGATATACGACTTTATGACAACCGTTTGAATTCCCTAATTGTATTGACATAAAATATTTACTTTTTTTTTTTTTTGTTTTAACATAAAATTTCTTTAGAAGATATATATGTATTTTACAAATTTTGTCTTGACATAAATTTTTATAAAAAAATCGTATATTGACAAATGAATTCCATAGAAAAATTATCTTCATTAAATAAGTTTTTGACAAAAAAATAAGTTTATACATAAAATAATACTAAAATCTAAAATTTTGTCTTATAGAATTCATTAGAAAATGTATTTTAATATAACATTTATATTTCTATATATAATCGACTTTAATCAAATTAAATTATTTATTTGTTCTCGTCTAAAAAAAACTCTTAGAAAGTTTCAATATGACTTAAATCATTCATTTCAAATTATATATAAAAAGAAACTTACACAAGAATTTGAAATTCTTTTGTAAATTTTCAAAACATTTCAATTAATTTACATTTCACTATATTTCTTTATTTGTACTAGAAATGTACATTATCATACATTGTTGCATTTTTCCACTCTCTCTCACTGTCGCCCGTCATTTTACAGTTACAACAATGTATGTATATGGGCATGAATGTAAGTGTAAAATGTCATGTTTTTATTTACATTGTTGCTGTTTAAATAAGCAAGTGCAAAATAATTGTAAAATATAAAATTTGCTATTAGGGAGGTACATTTAATCTCTTTAGTTTCTTTCCCTTAATTTCCCTGTCTTGACATAAAACAAAAAAAAAAAAAAAAAAATAAAATTATGTCTTAACATAAATTTTTTTAAGAAAATGTTGCCTTGAAAAAATCATTGAAAATTTTTTCTTCACATAAATTATCTATCGAAAATATTATTTTGACATAAAAATTTTTTTTGGTGTCTTGACATAAAATTTCTATATAAATTGATTTCTGCAAGAAATTTTCTAAAGAATTTTATTTTGATATAAAATTTCAAAACAAAAATGTCTTAATATAAAATAAATCTAAAAATAAGTCTTCACAGAAGATATCTATTGCAAATTTTGTATTTTGAAAATTTCTGTATTTGTAAATAGAAAATGTTGATTTGACATTAAATTTCTGAAACAAATGTTTTCTTGATTTCTTAAAAAATAATGCCTGGACACAAAATTTTAACTTATAAATTTTCTAAAGAATATATACTAAAGAAAATATTATCTTGATATTTAAGTTTTGACACAAAATTTTTTGTTAAGATAAACATTTTGTAAAAAATTTTGTCATGACATAAAATTTTTATTAAACATTTTACTTAAATAGAAAATTTCCATAGAAAATTTAAACTTGACATAAAACTTTTAAAGAAAATTTTGTCTTGATATTATTAAAAGGGCATTCAGACGATCTCACTTTACGTTTGACAAATCTAATGAAAAAGTAAAATGAAATTCCATCCGTATATCAAAAAAGAGAATAAAAGTCGTATGATTTATATATTTTAAAAAAGTCAGATGGAAACAGCTGTTTCACTTCATTTATATGTGTTTACATAAAAATACATCACTATTAGATCAGTGATGTTTTTTGAATCATTTCAAAAAATGAAGAAAGCCATACGACTGTCAAATTTTTCATTTGTAACCTCTCTCAATGTGTGATCGTTTCATTACATATTGCGTTTAGACGATCCCAACCGTGCTCTTCTACACAAAATTTTGACAGATCTTATTACTTGTGTGTTCGTGTAAAGCCGGCTTAAACCAAATTAAAATTTTACAAAATTTTCAAAAAAAAAAAAAAATTATTACATTTTACTTAGCATCTCCCTAATAGATATACACTTAGAGAAACTTTTGCTTATAAACAAATAATAAAAAGTATAAAAACAAATTAAAGTTTAACAATACAATGTTGCTAATTTAAAACACGTGCCAGTTTTTCTACAAAAATATTTGCATATATATAGTATTGTTCGAAACCTAAGAAACTATTTTCAGAACCGGGATCATCTACATTGAGAAGCGGCGAACTCGCCCAAAATGAGTTTATAATGACCAAAATAAAAATATATTTAAAAAAAATATAATAATAAAACGAGGTTAAAATAAAACAGCAGGTTTTTCACAAAAATAAAACAAAGAATTTAATTAATATATCGACTGGTTGTGTGCAACAATGTAATCAAATGTATTCAAAACAAAATTTGGGTTAAAGAAAGACAGCAGAAAAAAAAAACAGCTGTTTAAAGTAAAAAAAAAATAATAAATTATTTACCCCTGCTGATGATTAAATGTAAGAAAATAATGAAAGAAAAACACATAATGATCCAAATACAGCACATGTACAGCTGTTTTTAATTATTTTCATTCATACTTGCCACACAGTCGTTTTTGTGTGTGTGTGTGTTTGTGTTTATTTAACGATCTTACAAACAAATGTAAAGAGAAAGAAAAACTGACATGACAGACAGATCTACTATACAATGATATTAAAAGACCAAAAATAAATATTTAAACAAACACAAAAAAATGAGAACAATTTAATAATAATAATCATAAAGCAGCTGTTTTTATACACATACTCACCTACACAATTATAAAAATAAAAATAAACCTGCAATGAATGACAGCAGAAACACATGTTTTTTATTTATTTTTATTTTTTTCTTATTGTTGCTCTATTTTAAATTTTGTTTGTATCTGCCAAATAGTTGTACTTGTATAAAAAATCTTTAATTAAACACTGGCGCCATTTTTAATTTTTTTTTTTGAAAAAATCATGTTTGCCACAATATTTTATGACTAATTTACTTAAATAGAATGAACGAACATTTCATGAATAATTGCAAAAATATTGTTAGTTTTTTTTACCCCCAATTATTGAAAAAATGTGGGTGGGAATAATTGGCAAAACATACAATGAGAGAAAGAGATTTGAGAACTCATGATTAGAAAATGGTTTTTAATGTTGGCAACACCAAGACAAAACACGGTCAATAATAAATTCTTGAAAAGATTTATGTGCTTTCTAGAAGACTTTAGCTCTGGGTGAAATTTTTCATTCAGAAGTATGTAATATTATCTGTCAATCTTAAGACTACATTGGATCACAGACTTCCTAGCACCAAATACATATATAACAAGTAGGAAAGTATAGTCGGGCATGGCCGACCATATAATACCCTACACCATGAGTATATTTTTAAAATTTTTACTTTTTATAAAATTTTTATTTTTTTGTAAAGAAACTTTTACGTTGAATATTACCATAATTCCAAAATATATAAGCCATTTATTGATAAATAACTAAAATTTCTAAATGAGGCTTTATATAGGTCAAATATGGGCCGATCCTCGGAAAATTTGGGAAAAGGACATATTTCTAAATAACAGTTACTTATATAAAACTTATTTGTGCCAATTTTTAGAGAGATAGCAGAATATTTGACGTAATTATGCCATAAAAATTACGGTACGGTTGTATGGGGGCTACGTGAAATAACGGACCGATTTCAATCATTTTCAATAGGCTTCGTCCCTGTGCCAAAAAAAATTCTTGGTCCAAATTTCATCCAATTATCTTGAAAATTGCGGCCTGTACTTTGCGCACAAGGTTTACAAAAAATGATTTTGAATCGATCGGTATACTTTAAGGTGGGTATTGTACCAATATTTTTGTATGTTACAAACATCAGTACAAACGTATAATACCCTCCCCACTATAGTGGTGTAGGGTATGAAAAGAAAAGAACACGTATTGAAAAGACCTATTATTTTGACATCCCCCAATTATGTATTCGAAAATTTCGTTTTAGCAATTTATGGAATATTTGGAGATTTTTTTGGTAGAATTTTTCTAATAAACATATTCACTTATATCGCCAATAGAAGTGAAAATTTTGTTCCCTTGAAATTTTAATTTCCCTCCAAGGGAAAATTGCTATCGTGAACTTGTTGTGAACAATTCAGTCACAATAGTTGATTTGTATGGAACAGCTGTTCAATGTTTACAAAATTCCATCAACAAATTTCATAACAGTTGAACTTTTTCCACGTCAAAATAGTAAACGAAAAAAGTGAAATGGGACGGTATTTCACGTAAAACGATGATTGGCTATTGGGTAAAAGTCTAATTAGTCTAGTCTTTAGTCGGATTTATAGTTTAGTCGAAAGTCGAGTCTATAGTTAGTATATAGTTTAGCCCATAGTCTGGAGTATAGTGTAGTATATGGTCTAGTCGAAGGTCCGAAATATTCTAGTCTACATTACAATTCAGACATACTTGTCTATGGTTTAGACTAGTCTAAAATCTAGATCTAAAGTGGTTGCTTCTGTAAAAGAAACATGATTTGTCAAGAAATAGTGAACAAATTTGGCAACACTGACTATATACAAAAAAATGTTTGCACAGAAATTGCAATTTTTTTTTAATTCGTTATAGTAGAGTTACATGTTTCTTTGTAAATCTATATATTTTTCTATGTATTTATAATAAAATGTTTGTATAACTTGAGTATTATTTATAGACCGACCGGCATTATTAATTTAATGTATTTTAATTAAAAAAAAAAAACTACAAACTAATGTTTAAAGCTTCTTGAGTCGTAATTCAGGTCTGAGTTGGGGAACAACTCTCGCGTCATCGCGATTATTTCTTAAACGCGTTCAGGCTTGTGTTTGTTGCCTGGCTTTCGACAGTTTTGCGTCTCGCTCGCACTGGTGTAATGTATTACTTCATGTAACTGTTCAAAGTTACATGTTGTCTACATTAACCTCGTGCTTTCGTTTTACCTCAAGTGAGGTTATGTTTTATTGGTGGAGACCATAGAATACTCAAACGTTTTTAACTGGTGGAGACCATAAAATACTCACGATATAACCTGGTGGAGACCATTTAAACTCAAACAATACTGGTGGAGACCATTAATACTTTTGATGAAATCAAGTCCGGATGCTCCAACTTCCTATATGAAGGTATAGGTCGGTTGGTGGGGTTTTCTCAGGACAAACGTGTGATAACCTGGCAATATGAGTGCTTGATGCACCGCCATCCTAATCAAAACCCAAAAAAAAAAAAAGCTTCTTGACACAAGGTTGAAAGCTAAATGTACATGATAAATATTTGTTGTTTCTACGAAAAAAATATAAATATGTTAATATATAAAATTAAACAACAAAACACAATATAAATTATAAAAAAAAACCCGAGAACAGACAAAGAAAAAAACAGCTGAGAATATCACAGTTATATTAATTTCAAATCAGCTGATGTGTGTGATTTTTTTTTGTTATTTTTTTGTAGTTGCTTTTTATAAGGTTATATGCAATCACACAATCATACGAACGTTTATAAACAAAGGCTATACAGCTGTTTTCTTATTGTTGTTTGTATGTTTAGAGCAGTCATGACAAAAGCAAAACAGTTTTGCATTTTTTAAGGTTTCTTTTATACATTAAAAATGATTAAACTATACCTATTTTTAAACAAAAATTTTAATTTAAAACTAGTAGGAATTTATAGTCAGGCATGGCCGACCATATAATATCCTATACCATGAGTATATTTTTAAAATTTTTACTTTTTATAAAGAAATTTTATGTTGAATATTACCATAATTCTAAAGTATTTAAGCAATTTATTGATAAAAAAAACTAAAATTTCTAAATGAGGCTTTATATAGGTCAAATATGGGCCGATCCTCGGTAAATTTGAGAAAAGGATATAATTTTAAATAACAGTTAGTTTTGTTCAGTTTCACTGCGATACAAATGGTTACAAGTCAATTTTAGACGTTTAAGACATTTTTTGAAGGGGGGTTTGTATGGGGGCTAGAGTCAAATAAGGGCCGATCTTTACGAAAATCTGTCATTTTTACTTATATAAAACTTATTTGTGCCAATTTTTAGAGAGATAATAGAATATTTGACGTAATTATGGCATAAAATGTTCAAATCGGGAGGTACGGTTGTATGGGGGCTAGGTGAAATAATGGACCGATTTCAACCATTTTCAAAAGGCTTCGTCTTGGCTTTATCTTGAAAATTGCGGCCTGTACCTTGAGCACAAGGTTTACATGGACAGCCAGCCGGACGGACATGGACATCGACTCAAAAAATGATTCTGAATCGATCGGTATACTTTAAGGTGGGTATTGGACCAATATTTTTGTATGTTACAAACATCAGCACAAACGTATAATACCCTCCCCACTATAGTGGTGTAGGGTATAAATAGTCATGTTATTTTCATTATTAAAAAAGTATTTAACTAATGCACTCATCTCCAACATAATTTATTTTAAAGTCAGCTGTCATATACAATTCACATTATTTCTCCTCTTCTTTTTGTTGATTATATTTTTTTAATCTTAAATTCTCTAGTCATTATTGTTGTTTTTATTTTTTTTAACACAGTGTTATTTATGTCAAATTATTTTTAAAAAAATAGATAAATAAAAGTAAAAATAAACTACAACACGTGCTTGAAAATTAACTCATTCTTTTCGAATGCCTTAAGGTCATTCACTTTAGTTTTTTATTTCGACTTTATGTTAAAAATATATAAAGCTTTTTAAGTTTTGACCCCCATTGTTTTGTTCAAAATGGTGTTTATAATACTACATAGTAATTTTTCTTCTTTGAATTAATGACAAAAAAAGTGTTAAAAATAAATTAAAGAAATACTTTCGGTTTTATTAAATAAGAAACTAAATTTTTTTCTCAGCTAATTAAAAAAAAAAAAATTAGTTTATAATCTACATATGTACATGTTTGTTTGTAGATACCTAGACTGTTTCGGTTGATGGTTAATTTGCCCTCATAACGAAAATAGAAACGACTAAGGGCGGGTTTCTTACTACTCAGTTAAACTAGGCTTAACTTGCTGTTAGATTAAACTCGGAAGAAATTTAGTCGGACTTTAACCGATGATTGTGTTTTTTAATTTTAGATTTAAGCTCAGTGAACTTTGTTAGTATTGCCAAGTTTTCACTCAAAAACATAAACAATGAACAGCTGTTTTTTTTTTCAAACAATACTTTTGTAAAATGAGAAACTTTGGAAAAATGTTAAATAAACATTTAAAACAATAATAAATAAAACAAAACAATTCTGAAAAATGCAATTTACTTAAAATATTAAATTTTTTGTTCTTCCGTAATCATTGTTTTATTGTATTTGTTAATTGTGTTTTCTCACTTATAACTTGTGTTTAATTGGCCATTTACTGATAACTGAAAAACACGAAACATATATTAAACCAGGTTTAACCAAAGAATGAAGATTATCTTTATCAGAAAAACTCGCCCTAAAACTATGTTCACACTAGTCAAATATTTGAAAACTATAAATATGTAAATAACGTTGAAATGCCAAAGGGAATTCGGGATTTTAAAAACTGAAGTTCGTCAAAACTATTGCTATTCGCCAGATTCGCCAGTAATCTTGAATCTTTCATTGAAACTTTTTGATTCATTACAATCAAAATAGCCTAAGAAGGAGTGGTACAAAGCTTTTTATAATCATATTATACAGTTTTATACCCTACACCACTTTAGTGGAGAGGGTATATTGGGTTTGTGCTGATGTTTATAACGCACAATAGTATTGGTCCTATACTCAACTTAAAGTATACCAATCGGTTCAGAATCATTTTCTGAGTCGATTTAGAAATTGTCCCAGGGAGGAAGACTATTGAAAATGGTTAAGATCGGTCCAATGGTTAGAATCGGCCCCCATACAACTGTACCTCCGAATAGGCCTTGTAAACCTTGTAATCAAGGTTTCAATGAAATTTGGCGCATGATCTTCTATGGCACCGCAGAAGAAGCCTATTGTAAATGGTTAACTTCGATCCATTATTTCACCTAGCCCCCATACAACTGAACCCACGAATGGGGCTTGTAAATTTTGTAATTAAACTAAAGGTCGAAATTTTGTAGATAATTCAATGAAATTTGGCACATGATAATTGGCTAGCTAATATTATTGCATCCCTCGAGAAAGGAGACATTTTTAAAGATTTTTCCGCAGTGTATAATTAATATTAAGGGAATGCTTGTACTGAGGATACCTATAGGTATTAGTTAATTTCTAGTACCTACATATTTTTTTGTTTTATCTAATAGTCAGTTCTTGACTAAGATCACGTAGGCCTATTTTAAAAACAAAACAAACAGCTGACTGACAGACAGACACACATGTGTTAACATATTTTATGTGTTTGAATGCATTTCAATAAATGTTTTTTTTATTTTCTTTTGTCCAACGACCTGCGTATGTAAAATTTCAAAGATAAATCTACGGATTTTAGAAAATTAAAAAAAAAATCAAAATACAAGGCGCGCCATTTATAGAAATACAATACGATAACACACAGTCATAGCATGCGGCGGCTGTCGTTCTCATTTCTTAAAAGCAACAACAAATATTTTCTTTTCTGCAAGAATTTTTTAAATACAAAAAAATGCAGTCGTTTGTACAAAGAGAAAAGGGGGTAAAGTATGTGTATTTGTTTGGGTGTGTAAACATCAGCTGCTTTGCGTAGTTTTTTTTGATATCTTTCATTTTTAGTCATTCAAACACATACTATATATTGGAAATTGTTTTTTTTTCTGGGAAACTGGAAGTTGTGTGTATTGGACTATTTGCAAGGTGTGATGGAAAGACAGAGATAGGAATATTTTATTTTAAATATCTGGTATAACGACTCTCACACTTGTTACTTAATATTTCCGTTTTAATCTCTCTCACTTCCACTCTCTGTAATTTATACCGAAAAAAACATGTGTTTTTACACCATGTGTTTCAATTTCTAGGATGTTTCTTTCTGTTTTGTACCACTTTACTGCTGTATTTTTGTTTCCAATCAGCCGGGTGAAGAGAGCGAGCGAGAGAAAGAGAGAGCAAGTCGTAGTATTTGTTTTGTTATGAATATAAAATGGAAAAAGAAACATACAAATTTTTGCTCAACATAGTTAAGGCGAATATTCATTTCTTTTTTTATTTGGTTTATTTTGTTTTTTCCCGTATTATTGTTCGCTAAACACAACACAACAATAACAGCAACTACAAACTTAGAGAGGAGTAGTATGACGCCGCGCGTTTCATTTACACATACATATACTCATAACAACATTTAACACACAAAAAAAGTACAGTCACCACAAAAACGAACATTGAATGAATTGTTTACAAAACAGAAACAAAACAAAGAAACAGAGACGATAAAAAAAAACCAACACAGTGGAATTAATAAGAAGAAAAAAAAATAAACACAATAATAATGAAATGCCGCTAAAAAACATATGAGCGTGTTATTTTGTTTTTGTAAATATTTTTAGTATTTGTTTACATTTGTGCTGTTTTCCCTTTGTTTTGTTGTTGCTGTTTTTCTGTTTTGTTTACAGTATGTGCAATTGTTAAGAAACCTCTGCGATCTCCTTCTCTTGCTGCTTTTTTGTGTTGTTGGCCCTTTCATTGAGCTTAAATTTGTTGTTGTGGTTTTATTATAATTTGTCTGTATTTTACTTGTGTTTATTGTGGGATTTTTTGATTTAACTTTTATTTGTGCTTAATTTAAATTACCGGCATTTAGTTCTGTAATTTTTTGTTGTTATTGGTGGCGGCGTTTTAATCAGTTGTTTTTACAATTTTATTGCACAGTACAACTACAAATGCATTCGTTAGATACATTGTATGTATGTATGTACATTGTAGGTTGAAATATGTTTGGCATTCGTAATCGAGAGAAATTATCGCTTAAAGATGAAGGTATCCTGTGGACAGTAGAAATAGGTACCAACCTATTATGAAAAGAAACATCATTTATAATAGAAATTTTAAAAATATTTACATTTTCATATAATTCGGGCCCTTGTTATTATACTACTTAGACCGGAATTCTTACCTAGTTTTTCCGTAGATATCTTCTACCATCTTCTGTCAGTGATTAGGTGAAGTTTGATTTAAATCAGTTGTTTTTTCCTTTGGAATATCGTTCGCAACAACAGAGTTTTAGGTACATATGTAGGTACATGTACATAGTTATGTAATATGACTACTTACAGTGTAAATAGAGTATTTTATTCGTAGCAAAATTTCTAAATCCATTACTTTATTTCTTTAAGAAAATATTCTTAAACACATTTTCAAATAAATTTCATTAAAAGATCTAACAAATTAACAAAAGAAAAATATCTCTTTGCACATGCACACATACCCACATAGTATTACTTTAACAATGCCAAATGTCAGTGACCGTCATTGGAATGCAATTATGCAGCGCTAAATCCAACTTAACATGTAGTACAATCTCCACTCTACGCTATAGGTACACATACATACAACAAACAAATTGTATGCAAAATGCGAATCACACACATAAAGCGCAAAGTGACACAACGATGTTAGACATGGCCAAACGTTTACACATACATACATGTTGTCATATGTTACTCGGCAAGTTGGATCTTGTTGAATGGCGCGCAAAATTCTCGATTTAAATAACAAGCAATTTACGATTTACATTGGCAGACAGACACTTAAATATTCATCAACATATTAGTGTAAAATGCGAACATTCTATTGAAGTATCTTGTTGTTTTTGTGTGCATTTGAAGCTCCACTCTGTTTTGGAGAAATGAAGAATACAAATGCAGGTCACAATTTTCTGTAAACGAAAAAGGAAGCAGGCATAACGAAAGAATGCGTTTATCTATATATCTATCTATATATCTATCTATCTATCTATCTATCTATCTATCTATCTATCTATCTATCTATCTATCTATATATCTATTTATCTATCTATGTATCTATCTATCTATCTATCTATCTATCTATCTATCTATCTATCTATCTATCTATCTAATTATATATCTATATAATTATCTATCTATCTAATTATCTATCTATCTAATTATCTATCTATCTATCTATCTATCTATCTATCTATCTATCTATCTATCTATCTATCTATCTATTTATCAATCTATCTATCCATATATTTTTTAGATTTTTAACGAATGTCCCTTTTGTTTTTTTTAGGCTGCTATACTACAGCAAACATCGCAGTACATCTGTGAATTGGAAAATCAAAAAACACAACTCTTGGCACAAAATAGCCAACTGAAACGTCAACTGGGCCAACATGAAGCTGGCAGCGGTGGAGGTGGCGGAAGTAGTAGTGGCACAAATGCCGATGCCGGGAGTAATGGTGAAAACGTTACAGGTGTAGCCGTTAAGAAGCGCAAACTAACCGATAATGTAGCCAATGTTCAAACCATAAGTGATTCCTCCGATGAGGGTCTCGGATCAATGTCTCCAGAACCAATGACTTTATTAAATGCTGCTGGTGGAACGGTGGCAGTAAATACAAAGGCTCAAATACTATTGCAACAGAACACAAAAGAAATGGTCGAATTGAAAGAGCAGCTGTATAAGGAAAGACGTTTACGTACCATTTTGGAGGAAGAATTACAAATGATCAAACGCCAATTGTATTCAGTAGCAACAGCACCCCAACCCTCCGCTGTAGAAACCGATGAGACGGATGGCACCACCACAACCACTTACATTCCCCGTGAAGTAATCGAACACACTGGTAATTTGCTGCGTGAAGATTGCGAAGAGTTTTCCTATGTAGAAATTGATGAATTAACGGGCCAGCAGCAGGTGGTGGTTTGCTCGACCATCGAAGAATTGGATAGTGAAGCAGCCGCCGCAGCAGCCGAAATCATAACCGAAGATAATGTGCACGAAGAAGTGGTACTGTCCTCCAGCTCTACCGAATCGGAGCAAGAGGTAGCAGTGAATGCTATAGCAAAAGCCTATGCCGAGGGCAACTCTCCTACACCCGCCATGTTACAACCCATCTTGCAGGCAGCTATTAAGGCCACACCCAAAGTTGAGGTGGAACGTATAACGGATGCCACTTTAAAAAAGGTAAAAACTGAGAAAATCGAACAAACGAGTGGTCTAACACGCTCACGACAAAATCTCGAAACAATAGTGGAAGCCATACGCCACCTAGAAGGCGATCATTTGTTTACCGACAGCAATGGTGAACAGCACAAGGTGTTGGTACAAACCCAAGCGGTAAGAGCAATAGGCCAAGATGCTCCACTCGCTTTGACCAACAAACAACATGTGGTGGCACAACGTAAAACATTAGCGGAATTGCGACCCTTCCTACAGCTGAAGGGTGGCAGTAAACAGGTAACTATTGTGGGTGGCGGTGGTACGGCCATGACCCTAACGAAAGCCGGTGCTGCGGTCATACAAAAAGATATTTCAAAGTCGAGCGGAGCGTCAGTGGCAGCTGGTAGTTCAAGTGGTGGGGTCACCGTAACTTCGGTTGTTTCGCAAAATGTTACACCCACCGCTATTTTTAAGGTTCAAACAAATGCCGCTGGCGGCAGTACAACAATAACAAAAGTCGGTACTACAGCAGCGGGATCACAAGGTAATGTTACCATTAGTACTACGGCAGTAAAACAGTGTCGTCCTGGTGTTATTGTGGCCAAACAACTGTCTTGATTTCGCGGCCTCCCAATAAACAAGCAGCAACAGCAGCAGCAACAACAACAACAATTGCAACATAATAAAGTTGCTTTCAACAAAAACAATAACAACAACACAGCCTTCTTGAAACAACATCAAATCACACATCATCAACGGCATCATAAACAACAACAACTAGAATATAATCCTCCACATCATATGAATGAAGATAATGAAGGTGACGACGACATTAGCTACCAAACAGATGATGATGATGAAGAAGTAGATTATAATAATGATGGTGGTGGTGCGCAAGCGGATGCGGGTGGTGGTGACGATGTTTCAAATCAAGTTAAAGCATTAAAGGAATTTGAAGAAAGTTTACAGGAATTTGAGGAGTATAATGAAAAAGAAACAACAACAACAGTAGTAGATGATGAGGATGTTAATAAACAAACAAAAGCAGAAATAGAGGAATATTTGGTAGAACATAAAATTTTTAAAATAAATGAACTTTTTGAAGAAATTGTTAATGAAGAAACCACAGCTATAGACTCCTTAGCAACTACTCCCCTGTTGTCAGCTACAACTTTAGATTTTTCCAATAAAAATTCTAAAAAAACTTTCAAAACAAATGTTCAAATCAATAATAAAAATAATATTATTGAAACAAAAAATAACAATTTAAAACAATTTATAACAGAAAATCAACAACAACAACAAATAAATATGGATAATAAGGTTCAACAAGATAAACATGAAGTTAAAGAAACCTTAAAAATTAAACAAAATAATAAAATGTTTTTGCAAAATAATATTAATTTTAGTAATTTAAAAAATAAAACAATTAATAGTAATAAGCAGTTGTTTAATTATAATATTAATATTAATAATAATAATAATAATAATAATAATAATAATAATACAATTTATAATAATAATAAATATAATTATTTAAATGATAGTGTTAAGACTAGTATTAATAAAAATGTACATTTTTTAAAACTTACTACAGCAAATGGTAGTAAAAATACAAAAAAACAAGCGACAATTTCTATTATTAATACAAAAACAAATAAAAATATTAATAACAATAATAACAACAACAACAACAATATTTCAATAATTTCAGCAGAAACAACAACAACTACTACTAATAATAATAATAATAAAAACATAAATCCTTTAATAAAACGTAATCATTATAATACTAAACAACAACAACAACATATTAAATTTAATAATAATAATAATCATTTACATAAAAGAAATGTTAATTCTTTAAATACAAATACAAAAATATCAAAACAATTAAATAATCTTGCTTCTCTTATTATTCCTAATAATATTAATAATAATAAAAACAAAACTATTACCACAAAATCTAAAAAAATTACATGCAATTCAATAACAGCAACAACATCACCAACATTAACATCATCATTATCATCCTCCTCCTCCCCATCTTTAGCAAAGCAACATCTTCATCATCAACAGCAGCAGCATCATCGTTTTGCCACAACAAATTTATCTAAAAAAATTGTACGTAAAAATCGTTTCGTTTCAACTTCTTCTTTAAAACGTAGTTATTAAAAAAAAAACTAATACTTCTCTATATTGTACATTTAGCAACATAACTAAACATTTTATTTCATAAAAATACTTTTAAGAAAATATTCTAAAACAGAAAAGAAATATACACGAAATTTTTCTAAAAGAAACTAATGCTTGAAATTATCAAAGAAAAAAATTATTATTTAAAAATGCTGTAAGACAGCTGGTGGTTATATAAAATAGAAAAATTCTTGGAAAATAAATAGAACAAACTCTTTTGGCTTAAAAGACTTAAATAGTTGAGAAAATTGTTTACACAGACAGGCTGCAGGGTAGAGTTGAAAAACTTGAATATATTTTTTCAAATTTCAAATTATTTTATAACTTTTTATTAAAAATTGAAAGAAGATTTTAAAAAAAAAAATAATGCTGGAACCATTATTTTTTAGGCCTCTGAAGAGTTCTAAACTTAGCAGAGAGCATTAAAGTCACAGACTGTTGCAACAAAACACAGAGTAGGCGGCGTTGGCGGGAATGGCAACAGAGGTATGCTAACCTGCAAACTACGAGGGCAGCCCAGGGTAAAGCAATCTGCACTCATTTTTTTCAACAGATTCCTTGCCTAAAAAGTTTCGCTAACTCTTCCGCCTCTAAACAATTAAAAATGTGAAAAAGCTTTTTAAGTACGAACTTAACGAAAGTTTTTTTTTTCGAAACTAAAAGGAATTTTCATAACATTTTTTGCCTATGCAAACTTTAAACGTGAATTGCAAACAAGTTTATGGCAGATTTTGAACATAACGAATGTTTAAAAAATCCTAACGAAACAAACTTTATGAAAGTTTGACAAACTTAACGAAACATTTTTTCCAAAACTAAAAGAAGTTTTAATTACATTTTTACATATACAGACTCTACACGTGAATTAGAAACAAGTTGAAAGGCAGATTTTAAACTTAACGAATGTTTAAAAATTCTAACGAAACAAACTTCATGAAAGTTTGACGAACTTAACGAAACGTTTTTTCCAAAATTAAAAGAAGTTTTGATTACATTTTTACATATACAGACTCTACACGTGAATTAGAAACAAGTTGAAAGGCAGATTTTTAACTTAACGAATGTTTAAAAATTCTAACGAAACATTGTTTTTCTGACACTAAGCCAAATTTGTGAGATTTTGCGGTATTTATGCATTAAACATGAATTGCTTTCCAGTTCCATTGGAAATTTCAAACTTCATGAAAGTTTGACTAACTTAACGAAACGTTATTTTCGAAACTAAAAAAAAGTTTTGATTACATTTTTGCATATGTAGACTATACAAGTGAATTAGAAACTAGTTTCAAGGCAGATTTTAAACTTAACGAATGTTTGAAAAACCTAACGAAACATAATTTTTCTGGCCTTCAGCCAAATTTGCAAGATATAAACATGAATTGCTTTTCAGTATCTTTGAAAATTTCGAACTTAATGAATGTTTGACTTACTTAACGAAACGTTATTTTCGAAACTAAAAAAAAGTTTTGATTACATTTTTACATATGTAGACTATACAAGTGAATTATAAACATGTTTAAAAGGCAGATTTTGAACTTAACGAATGTTTGAAAAACCTAACGAAACATAATTTTTCTGGCTTTCAGCCAAATTTCAAACTTAATAAAAGTTTGACGAATTTAACAAAACTTTTTTTTCGAAACTAAAAGGTATTTTCATAAAATGTTTGCATATGCAGACTTTACAGTTAATAAGAAACATTTTAAAGAACTTAACGAATGTTTCTAGGACCCAACGAAACTTTTTTTTGGGCCCTAAGACAAATTTGCAAGATATTTTGCAGTATTTATGTATAAGACTTGAAAAAGCTTTAAAGTTTTGAGCAAATTTAAAACTTTAAAGTTTCAACAACTTAACATAACTACTATATATGCATATGCAGCCTCCAAACTTCAATAAGAAACCAGTTTAATACAAATTTTGAACTTAACGAAAGCTTGAAAAACCTAATTAAACTTTATTTTGGACAAATTTGCAAGATATTTTGCAGTGTTTATGTATTAAAATTGAATTGCTTTCGAACTCAGTGAAAGTTTATGTTAGTCCCTATAAACATTTTCAATATTTTTTTATAGATTCAAGCTGAAGTTCGAATTAAAGCATTTCTGCAAAGTGGAAACTTTGTAACACATAGTCGCCCTCAGGGTCAACATTTCTATTTTCTATTGAAATCATCAAACTATTCCTGTTTAAAAAGAATTGGAATTGGCCTGCAGTCGAAATTGAGACCTCAGCATTTGTCAAGAAGAATTCAAAAAATATTAATCTTAAGCAAAAATGTTTCAGAATTTTTCGATACAGATACAAATTTGATATCGAAATGTATATAATTCTGACCCTGCTCAATGTCCCAACATGTTTAAGGTTAAATAAGACCAAAAACCTTTTATCATTAGTAAATAGTTTTTGAACTTAGCCAAAAGAGTTTTGTAAGATAATGGTCCCTATTCTGCATTTCAATTTAAGTCGAACTTTTCTCCGTTTGGCAACTTTGGTATTCTGCATTTCGATTCGAAATTCAAAATACACACAATCGTAAAGCATTGAAACGAAGTGGAATTTCTTCTTCTTTTTCTTACGATTCAGTTTTTTGTTGGACTACCTTTTCTCGATCGTTGCGTAATGTAATCGAAATGCAGAATAGTGGTGAATAATGAACATTATACATTTCGCATTTGTTATTGTTAATGATCTTATTCGATTTCATTATCGATAAAGACAGGATCAAATAAAATTTATTGTAATTTTCCTGTTTTGCTATCATAAATTTCGATATCGAAGAAGAAATAACATAAATTCGATATCGAAATGTGTTTTCGATCAAAGTAAATCGGCCTCTTTACAATTAGTTAACTTCAAGATTTGTTCTCGATACAAAAACTTTTATTAGATCAAAAATACGGCCTAAGATATCAAAACTTTTCAGTATATAAACTAAACTATCAAGCATTACTTTCTTTTGGAAAATTATCATTTAATATTTATAGGGGATTTAGTATGCAAAACCAATTCTTTATAAAAAGACAAGGCAATATGGAATTTCAATCAGCTCTGTAAATCGAAACTTAAAAATTTCAAAATTCTTTATATAAATAATTAAGATATGTATGATTATGTAGACTTATTGTATAGATTAATGAAAGGTCTTTCAACAGTCATTCTTTTGGTTTAAACATATTTATGTAAATGAAGAAAAAGCATCCAAAGTTTTTGAATTTTTAAGATTTTTTTTTTTAATTTCTTCGTTATTCATTAATCGATTTGAAATATCACTTTCGTTCAGAATGAATGAAAGTTATTGTAAACACAACCGTTAACAGTTTTTTTTAGAATATAATCAGTATTCTAGTAGTTTCGATTTACAGAACATAGAGTGGATTTTTGAGATTTATCACAAATTTCGAAAATATAAGGCAACAGCTGTCATGTCATGCGAAATGAAAATTTATATATATTCCCCTGTTGTGAAATTTGTTGAAGTTCACGATAGCAATTATCCCTTCGAGGAAAATTTAAATTTCAAGAGAACAAAATTTTTACTTCTATTGGCTATAGGGGTAAATATAATTTCCGAAATACAAATAAAACACTTTCAAAATAATTTGCTCATAAACAACTGTAGAAGAATTGACATGTAAGTGATCGTTAAAGTTTTCGTATTGAAAACGAAATTTGATATATCAATATAAGACCATCACGAAAGCGTAAAGCTGAAGGTCCACACTATGCCTTCTATACTTCTTCGCATTCTAGGCGTGTATCAAAAAAGTTGTGTGCTACAAACACAAACGCGTAGTATGCTTAGGATCCTAAGAATACTTAGACCTGGTCCACACTAGGAAAATTTTTGTTAAGAAACTTTTTCTTAATTTTCTTTTGAAGTTTCTACACATAGAAACTTATGTTTCTACACATAGAAACTTATGTTTCTACACACAGAAACTTATGTTTCTATGTGTAGAAACTTGTTAATTGCATTGATATGTTGTTGTGCGAATGCGAAGAATAACAAAACAAGTTTTCGAGTACGAGAGACTTCATACCGCGAGAGAGATGAATGATATTCTCGCTCTTTCTCACGCAAAATCAAAAAATTCCCATAAAATGTTTCCTAGTGTGGATCGGCACTTAAAGTAGATCTATTTTTTTACTTTTGTAAACGGCGCACGAATTTTTAATAAAAAAGTTTACTAAAAGGACCTGGTTCACACTAGGAAACTTTTTTGGGAAACTTTTGATTTTTGTGTGTGAGAGAAAGAGGAAGAAATATCAAACATCTCTTTCACTCACACACAAAATCAAAAGTTTCCTAGTGTGAACCAGATCAAGGAGTTAAATTGTGAAAATATAAATAAAAAACTTTAATGAAGA
Organism: Lucilia cuprina; assembly: GCF_022045245.1. Lineage (NCBI taxonomy): Eukaryota > Metazoa > Arthropoda > Insecta > Diptera > Calliphoridae > Lucilia > Lucilia cuprina. The sequence continues at coordinate 7,054,441 of NC_060950.1, forward strand.
TTTTAAAATAAAGCAAAAGTTTGACGTTTAAGAAGCGTAGGATGCAAAAAAAAGTATAAAAAACTTGAAATGCTTTGCGGCAAACAAGCGTAGTGTGGACCTCCTGCTTAAAAGCTTTCGCAAGCTTAATAAGAAACAGAAATGATACACGGTTATCAGATCTTACAACATTGTCAGTAAAATGTTCAGAAAATGTCTAATAATCGTCTGAACTTACAATTTTGCTTTTGCAACGTTGCAACGTACAGAAAAAGCATTATCGAAAATATTGCCAGACAAAATTTGTAAGTTGACAGTATTATTAGATATTTACTGCACAACATTGTAAGATCTAAGAACCGTGTAAACATATCATTAGAATGAATTCAATTTCTTCGCTCCCAAATGTGGAAAATTCGTTTCAAAATTGTTTTGTATTTGAAAAAAAATTCCTAATTTTAAAGATTTTTCTTCTCAATCTATTTTCAAAAAATCAAACAATTTATATATAATTAATACACAAATTAAATCGGCTACCTATAACTTTCTAAAAAAAAATAACAAGAAAATTTAAGCAAGCAATATAAAAAAACCTGTAAACAAAAAATAATAATAATAAAAATAAATAAAATTAAAAAAAAGAAAATATAAAAAAACTCCATCTTTTTTTTTTTAGCAATATACCAACCAACAACAACAAAAAGTACAAACTCAAAGAAAATAGAAAAAAATACATTTTAAAAAATTTAAAAGAAAAGGAACATTAAAAAAACTTATTAAAAAAAATAAATAAATAATAATGAAAAAAATATAAAATTTCTTAAAAATAAATATTTATACGGAAAAAATATATACAAATATATGTTAATAACTTTTATTATTTTTATAATATTTAAGTTTAAATAAAATAAATAAATTATTATTGTTTAGTTAATAAGGCACTCAAAACCATCGCATTTTATTTTTTTTTTATTAAAAACAATTTATTTTTCTTTTTTTTTTCTTGTTAAAACTTTTAATAGATTTTGAATACATTTTTTTTTATAAAAACATTTTTTGCTAAATATAACTTTAACAATAAAATGTGTTCTTGTTTGTATACAATGAAACAAATATAATTAAATAATAATAAAAAATTCAACACTAAAATACAAAAAAAAAAAAATCCTTAAAATTAATTTATATACGAAAATTTATATTTTTTAGCTAATTTAATAAAAAACACATTTAAATTTTGTTTTATTAATTTCTATGAAATTTGTTTGCGTTTCTTTTATTTTATCAATTAAACAAGAAAAATGTTTAATAAAAAAATTATATAAACAAATTATTTCAAAAACAAAACATAAAACTTTAAGTAAAAAATTAAAGAAATAAGAATAAAATACAAGTTAATTTATAGAAAAAAAGAAGAAAAACATTAAAAGTTTACCAAAAAAATTGCAAAAATTGCTGCATTTTTTTGCTATTAATTTTATATATTTAAACATTTATATAATAACTATAAGCAAAAAAAATTTAAATTAATTAAAATAAACATTTAATGTCTTAAATATGAAAAAAACATAAAATAAATAAAAATATTATTATTAAAAATTAGCCTATTTATAATTATAAATTAGTATAACGTAACAAATATGCATATAGATTACAGTTATAAAAAATATATACATACATATATACAACAACAACAACAAAACATACATAAATATAATTATAAAATAAACATATAAAAATAATTAAAATTAAATATTATCAATAAAAGCATAATTTTATGTTCTAAACCCTCTAAAAATAAACGTGGTATTTATTTTAAAAATAAGTTAAAATAGTAACGAATATTTTGCTATAGCAGTTTACTAGATAAAGCAGTGTTATAGAAATAAAAGAGGTGAAAACCAAGTTGTGAACTCAAAAACATACAATAAAAACGTTACTTTTGAAAAATATCCATAACATATTTAACAATACGGCATCACTATCATTTCCGTACATGTCATCGTAGTGGCTAATCATTTACAGTGAGTAGTTATATTTGACAAGAAGCAGCAAATATTTACGTCTCGGAGAAATTTATATTTATTTTTTAGTGCATTGGTCATAGAAAACAAAAAAAAAAAAATTGTGTACAAAATTTTGCAAAACAAATAAAAGAATATTACAATTATTTATTTACTTTCCAAATAAAAGAAAAATCAAATAAATGTAATTAAAATAAAGAATTATAAAAAAAATCCATCAATTAAACAACGAATGAAAGTAAAAAAATGTTGAAATATTTTAAAAGACAGAAAAGTAAGTAAAAATTGTTGTGTGTTTGTTGTTATTGGGGTCTCCCAATAATTACAACAACAATAACACAATAAAGAATAAATAAATAATTGGTGCCTATCATTAAAAGAGAAATATTTGGAATTCTTTATTACCACAAATTTCATTGTATTTGTTGTTGTTTTACTTAATTGCAGGTTTATGGCATTTACATACATAGGTATTAATTTTGTGTGTTGTCTGTATATATTTTTTTGACTTTTTAGGTCGTGCTGGTTCTTCAAATATTAATGAAAATAACCACTACTTTGGCTCGAATCAGAATAACAACAACAACAACGGTGGTATAAATTGTATTATTGATGAAACTGATAGTGCTGGTGCTTTAGATGACTTATCATCAACGACCTCATCTTCTGCTGCCAGTACTGTAAAGCGTCATTCATTACGTTCAACTTCCAGTTTTTGTGATGAAGTTTTTCTCGAAGAGTTGGCTAATTTGGGCTTGTTGTTATCAACGACACCAACAACAGAAGAAGATGCTGTTAGTTATGGAGCTTTAAGTTTAGGTGCACTTAGCAATGGTGGGAGCGGTGTTGCTAGTAATCATGTTGTAGGTGCTGCTGCCGCTGCCAATTCTGTAATGGCTTTAAATTCAATTGTTGAATTTGATGAAGGTAAAATTTTAATTAAAATCACGTAACTTATATGTGGGGGATTATTATTAAATGTCATATGTACGTATGTATATATATATGTATGTTCATATGTATTTTAGTACTGAAGTGGAGCTGAACTAGAGATGAACTAACCTAGAACTGAACTAAACTAAAACTGAACTAGAACTGAACAATAACCGAACTAGAATTGAACTAGAACTGAACTAAAACTGAACCAGAACTGAACTAGAACTAAACTAGAACTGAACTAGAACTGATCTAGAACTGAACTAGAAATTAACTAGAACTGACCTAGAATTGCATTAGAACTAAACTAGAACTGACCTAGAATTGCATTAGAACTAAACTAGAACTGAACTAGAACTGAACTAGAACTGAACTAGAACTGAACTAGAACTGAACAAGAACTGAACTAGAACTGAACTAGAACTGACCTAGAACTGAACTAGAACTGAACTAGAACTGAACTAGAACTGAACTAGAACTGAACTAGAACTGAACTAGAACTGAACTAGAACTGAACTAGAACTGAACTAGAACTGAACTAGAACTGAACTAGAACTGAACTAGAACTGAACTAGAACTGAACGAGAACTGAACTAGAACTGAACTAGAACTGAACTAGAACTGATCTAGAACTGAACTAGAACTGAACTAGAACTGAAAGAGAACTGAACGAGAACTAGAACTGAACTAGAACTGAACTAGAACTGAACTAGAACTGAACTAGAACTGAACTTTAACTGAACTTTAACTGAACTAGAACTGAACTGGAACTGAACTAGAATTGAACTAATGAGAATTGAAAAACTAATTTATAAATGTTTTTAATACAACTTTTTTCCAGATATTTTCAAATATCATTCTCGCCTATCGATGTCTGTCACCTCTATAGTCAATGAACCGAATTGCCTCAGTTATTTTGTTCAATATTTAGAAAAACTTAACGCTTTACCCTTAATCAAATTCTATTTAGATACAGAAAATTTTAAAAATTCAGCTTTAGCACAATTGCGTAAAGAACAAAAGCACAAATTAATTGCACAACAAATACCCGAGGAGACTACACTCAACGATGGTCCAACTGAAATGACACCAGTGTCAACTAGAAATAATGATACAGATGATCATATAATGCAACAACAGCAGCAGCGTAATGATTTTGGAGAAACTCTTGTGACAGCGGGAGCTGCAGCCTGCGCTGCTGGAGAAGACGGCTGCAATAATGATAACAGTCTTGTACCTGAATTAAAAACATTATGCGATTTAACTATGCGTAAACCCTTAACCGATGATGAAAAATCACAAATTTATGCTGAAACTAATAAACAACTAACAAAATGTAATGATAAGAGTAACATAAAAGCTTCCTCAGAACTGTCACTTTGCAGTTTAACCAGTAACTTTACCGAACATTCCGAATCTGTGGTAATCTCAATGGCCAGTGTACAGGATGCATTAACAATATATCAGAAATATTTAATAGCAAATGCACAGCAACATATAGACATACCCGTGGATATATTATCGAAAATTTCGCTGATTTTATGTAAAAATGAACAGGAAGAAGAAAACCGTGCCATTACATCGGATTGTTTTACAGAGGCTCAACAATTTATACTAAGCCAACTGGAGAAGGAATACCTAAATGATTTTCTACAAAGTACCTATTATGCAAAATATTGTGTTGAACTAATACAGGGCCATAGATTAAATATCAATGATATTTTACACAGTGAGGTGACACTGTTCTATTTGATGGAGTATTTGGAACAACATCAGGAAAGAGACTGTTTAGATTTTTGGTCTTCGGCCATAAACTATCGTAAAAGTTATTTGTCACAGGATTCACAAATACGCAACGAAAAGGAGGCCCAATCAGATGCCATGATCATTTATGAGAAATTTTTCTCTTTACAAAATGAGGTGAAACTATGGTCTTCCAATAAATTAAGATCTCATGTCGAGGCCTGTATTTGCACCGAGGGTTTAGTGTTTTACTGTTTCGATTTGCCTTTAAAAGTGGCAGCAAAATATTTGGAATGTAAATATTTGAAATTATTTTTAAAATCTTCATTATTCGCCAACTATTTAAATGAACTTAAAACACGTATTGAAGAGGACAAAGATGTTAAAGAAAATGTTAATCAGTTGCATACACTGCATAAACCTTTGCGTCGTTGTGTTAGTGATAAAACCTCTAATCGTCATCGTAAAACTTTATCGGATTGTACGTTAGACAAGAAATTACCCATATCACAGCATAATACCTTATTAGCCTCAATGGATTCCAATAGTCATTCGTCACATCTCAAACAATTCCATTTAAATATTGATTCCTCACAATTAACCAATCCCGATTTACTATGGCATCGTTCTAATAGTAATAATTTAAAATTTGGTCGTGTCAACTCTTTAGGACGTTATGAACGAGATTTTATCTCACCCTCAGATGCTTTACAACACACTTCATTGAAATCAAATCACAATTGGTCTTTAACCTTACAGGGTAATAAAATCAAAAATGCTATGCGTAAATTGGTTCATTTACCCGATGATAATGTACAAGAGGAAATTGCCTGGCAGGTGGCTGAAATGATAGTTAAAGATGTCACTAATGTAACTATGCGGCAAGGAGAAACAGAACACAAACAAAAGTCTTAGTAAGTTTTTCTTTTTCTTTTATGTTTTTTTATTTTTGAACATCTTTCAAAGGGTTGTACCTATATTAATTTTATACTATAATACATATATATTGATGTATAAAAGCAATAATGAAAACGCACACAAACACACACTCATCTACAGTGATAATGAATTTACAAAGCAACATAAAAAAGTCATAGTTTATCCTTTAGTTTTAAACTAAAATTTAATTTTATTTTTTAAAAAATACGTTTCATTAAGTTTGAAATGTATATTTTAAGAATCTCAAATATTATTACTTTTTAATCCATTTTTTTTTATTTTCAAATTTAAGCCTAAAGGCCAGAATTTTTTGTTTTATTTTACAAATACTTTAACAGTTTGTTAACTGTGTTTTAATCTCTCTATTTATATATTTTTTATAATAATAAGCTTATTACTTTGAGATAATCTTATATCTTAATATTATCTACAACATATTTGTCTCAAAAGTTTCTCAAAGAAAAACTAAAATATTTTCTTGTAATCGTATACTCGCTTTATGAACAATAATATATATTTAACACAATTATTATTATATTTATATGCATATATGTAAACAAAATAATTTAACCTTTATTTTTGCACACTATTATGCTGAAACTCTTTTATAGGGTTCTATAGTTAAAACGAAACTACTTTTTGCATTTAGTTAAAAGTCGACTTCTCGACTTTTTGCATTTTATGCAAAGCCGTCTTTTCGACTTTTTTCATTTAGTAAAAAGTAGACTTTTAAACTTTTCGAATTTTAGTAGGGTTTTATAAATCGACTTTCGAATAATCGAACAATCGACTTTTTTCGAAAAAAAGTCGAAATCGACTATTTAGTTACAAAAAAGTCGATAACTCGACTATGGTCTGTGAAAAAAGTTGAAAAGTCTGAAAGTCGAAACAAGTCAATAAGTCGAATAAAGTCGAAAAAAGTCGAAAAAAGTCAAAGAAGGTCGAAATGTTGTAAAAAGTCGAAAACTCGAAAATTGTAGAAACAAGTCAAAAATAGTCGAAAATCTTAAAAAAAGTGGAAAAAAGTTAAAAACTCTTAAATAGTCGGAAAAACTCGAAAAAAAATTCAAAAAATAGTCGAAAATAGTCAAAAAGTCGAAAAAATCGAAAAGTCAGCAAAAGTCGTAGAAAGTCGGAAAAATCCGAAAAGTCGACTATTTATAAAATACTTATAATCGAAAATTCTTAAAGTAGACTTTTAATTAAATGAAAAAAGTCGAAAAGTCAAAAAATCGACTTTTCATAAAATGCAAAAAGTCGACTTTTAACTAAATGAAAAAAGTCGAAATGTCGACTTTTCGTTTCAACTTTAGTACCATAACTTATAGTATTTTATAAATAGTCGACTATTTTTTTTCTTTTTTTCGAGTTTTCCGACTATTTTAGAGTTTTTTTACTTTACTTTACCTTTTCCGACTTTTTACGACTTTAAGACTTTTTTCGTCTTTTTGACTACTTTCGACTTTTTTCCGAGTTTTTCCGACTATTCTAGAGTTTTTGAATTTTTTCCACTTTTTAAAAATTTCGACTATTTCACTTTTTTCTACTATTTTTGACTTTTCGACTTTTTCGATTTTTTTTAAACTTTTTGACTTTCATAGGAAATGAGTCGAAAAGTCGACTTTGTAGACTTTTCGACTCATTTCTTATTTTTGGAACAAAATAGTCGACTCCGCCTTTTTTTCGACAAAAAGTTGATTGTTCGATTATTCGAAAGTCGATTTCGAACAATAGACTTTCTACTACTCTTTAATGTCTTTAAGGGCGGGGTTTTCTGATAAAGATAATCTTCATTCTTTGATTAAACCTGGTTTTATATATGTTTTGTGTGTTTTCAGTAATCTGTAAAGAGACTTATTATCTAAGTTTAACTGAGTGTAATTGGTCAATTAAACCTAAGTTATAAGTGAGAACACACAATTAATAAAAACAATAAAATAATAAATTTAAAAGAAGAAAAACTTAATATTTTAAGGAAATTTGCCTTAAAGTAGCCTCCGGTAGGTTAGTGGTTAGAGTTCTAGTCTGGTAGACCGGAGGTGGTGGGTTCAATTCCCAACTGAGGCACTGGTTAAGGAGCGCACAACAGGCCCGATAGAGGCCTAGGTGTATTTCTTCGTATTTGATGTATATATGTATATCTTCTTTTCAAACTAAGTAAATTCGCAATTTTCTGATTTTTTATTGTTTTAAATGTTTATCTGAAATTTTTCATTTACAAAGTATTGCAAAAATCAGCTGTTCATTGTTTATGTTTTTGAATGAAAAGTTGGCAATACTAACAAAGTTAACTGAACGTAAATCCAAAACTGAAAAACACAATCATCGGTTAAAGTCCGCCTAAATTTGTTCCAAGTTTTAATCTAACAGCAAGTTAAGCCTAGTTTAACTGATGAGTAAGAAATCCGCCCTTAGTTAAACTAAGGTAATAAGTAACGTTAATTGAAAATCCCAAAACATATAATAAACTAAGTTTAAACCAAGAAGGTAATTTATCCTTATCTAAAAACCCGCCCTAAAACAATTTTAACTAACTTTATTGCTCTCTATAATATACAAATAATATACATAAATATTTATTCCTATTATCGATTGTTTTTTTATTCCATATTCATCTTAATAAACATAACCTGCATACCTATTTATATCCATAAACTATCTTATAAACTCAACATAAAAAGTTTAATTAAATCTTAATCCTTAAATCAAAATCCAAAAAGATCATTCCCTTTAATCCAAAAGAATTTATTAGAAATCTACAAGTATTCATATGAAACTTAAATTAAAAATATCAAATATTATTTTTAAAGCTTTTCGAATATTTCAACTAAAGTCTCGCAAATATTCTTTGAATTCATTAGTTACTCTTTTAACAAGTACATACCTATTTTTATATATAACATGAATTTATGCACCATTTTTTATTTATTTAAGTTTACTTATACTTTTAACATTCCAATACGTATTATAAATATGTTATTATATATTTTTTATGTTATTTTTTTTATAATCATTAAAATTTAAAATTTTATTTTTTGTTAAAATGCAAATAAATTTTGTATGCAAAATATGTAATTGTTATTTGCTTAAAAAATATGTATTTTCTTAATATTATTAAAATAAAAAGATATTAATGTAATACAAATATAATTTCAATGAATTTTAAAACTAAATTTGTATTAAAATTTAAAATAAAGAAAAAAAAATATACAAATAAAGAACGTGTTTGAAAACCATTCTAAACGAGTTCTAGAACGAGAGTAGTTAAGCAGAAACACATCAACGTGGAAACTAGTTCAGCAAGAAATCGTTTAGAATTTCCTGCTGAAGTGCATGCTTGGCAGCAGAATTAGAAACTTGTACTTGGAGGATCATTGCATTACAACAGGGTATTTTATCACGGCAACATCGCCTATGCAGATGGTGTGGTGTTATTGGTCAAAGGAAATTTTTGAACCACGTTCATTGCCATCATGTAGAGAACAACGACCAAGCAATGTCAACCCAGCTACAGCAACATGCAGGCTTAATTAGGAGAACTTTTGTGACGTACGGAAGCTAAAGGATTGGGCGTAAACCTTGGGAAAACTATACTCGTTTTAATTACCTGAAGATATAGTGAATTAGTTAATTTGAAAGGAGGATGTATATACATCAAATCCGAAGAAATACACCTAGTCCTTTATCGGGCCTGTTGAGCGCTCCTTAATTAGTGTCTCAGGTGGGAATCAAACACACCACCTCTGGTCTACCAGACTAGAACACTAACCACTAACCCACCGGACGGCACTACCTGAAGACCGAAAGAGACGAAAGACCCATAATGCTGAAGTGCATACTTAGCAAAAGAATTATAAACTCAAACTCAAAGGATATAATTGCTTTAGGAGAGGCCTTACTAGAGGGACATTAGAGCAGGGTGTTTTATTACTGGTAGAAAGAACATTCCCTATGCAGATGGCGTGGTGTTATGAGTCAAAGCAAAATTTCTAACGTCGTTTAGTGACATCATGCTGAAGTGCATTCTTAGCAGAAGAAGTAAAAACTCGAACTCGAAGGATATGATTGCATTAGGAGACGCCTCACTAGAGAGAGAGGCGTGCTATTATGGGTCAAAGCAAAATTTCCAACCTTGTTCAGTGACATCATGGAGTGAACAACGACCAAGGATTGTCAACCTAGTCACACCGACTTTACACGTGTCGCAGCTACAACAACATCATTCGGGGAAACACCTCTGATGGAATTTCCAAACAGGAATGAATGGCTTGTATCCGATAGACTGTTTAAAGGTGTTCAGTTTTCACTAGACTGTAAGGATACATCTTTCTATATCGATGATTAAAAAAGACATTCAGACTTCCTGACATACCGAATCATGTCGATCTAAGGTCATGTCATTCGCGCCTTGTTGTAGCTATTAGAAATGCTCTTAGGTTTTGGACAGACTAGCTAAATTAGGTTCGAACCTTGACATAGATGAAAGGGAAAAGATGGTTCTGGAATAGTTGATTGGATTGCAAAATATAAAAAGGCTTATGGGAAATACTTGTTGTAAAGAATACCAAGATAGGATTAGATATGGATTTTAACGGGGCATTACTTAATTAGAGCAGTAAGTGGGACAGTATGAATAAGGGATAGATTAATCAAAGAAAGAAATATTAGAGACTCTGAGTCTCCATATAAAACCCAGTCGATGAAATTACAAATTCTTCTGAGACTGATTTCAACATTCCAAGACAATTATGCGAAAGCACCATATTTATGTAAAGGAAAGATCTTCGGAAACTGCATAGTATGAAGTTGTTTACTTTATAGGTGAATACTTCGATAGCAAACTGTATACACACGCCTTCAATAACGTGAACACTGATACTCTTATCTAATCCTTCAACCAGTTCCACGTTTAATGGTTGATCTGTAACTGGACCAATACATGCAGATGGACCAATACAGAACAGATGGATATGCTGCGAGTTATGCGATATAACAAATCAGCAAACAATTTGTTTCATCCCTCTGCTTTGGGAAATAAGGATTAATAGCTTCCTAAGAACCCTAAGAGAATACACTTAGACATGTCTTCTATGCACACAATGTCTTAACTCTTCTAAAGGTAATATCCAAATTACTTGTTTATAATGGCCGAATTAAAATTTCGCGCAGATCATGATAATTTCATAGAAAAATCGCTTAAAGTTAATGAACGATTCATAAAAAGTTGAATTTGTTCGCTAAAGCTTCCCTAAAGTTATTGATGGTTTATTGCAATAATTTTGTATGGAAAATGTGCGTAATATACCTAAAATAAGCTTTTAATATCTTTATAAATACGGGGATTAAAGTTAAACAAAGATTCAAAACCATTTTGTAGAAAACAAGACAACTAATTCGAAAAGATACAAGTTTAAACAATTTCTTTTCTACTAGAATGAATACATGTTCCGCTAGTTGTGGAACTAATAGATTTTTTCCTGATTATCCATTTTTCTTCATTATTTTTTATTAATATAAATTTTTATATTTGATTCTTTATAAGCTATTATTTAAAACACAATTATAACGTAATCACTTTCTTTTCTCAATAAATCTCTAGATCAAAACGTAAACATGTCAAAATTCGAAATCCTCATGTTATCATCTATCAAATCCATTGAAAAATCGAAATGAATATAAACATATCAAGGACACTATAAAGGTAAGTATTAAATATTCTCAATTCTATTTAATTTGTATCTAATTCAATGAATTCCATTTTAAATAATTTAAACGCGAAATGAATTCTTTAGATATTAAAGCATCTTCATAATTAGGTTTTTAAAGACTAGTTTTAAATATTAAACAATTCTCTCAAACAAAATAATTTAACTATTGTTCCTTCTTAACAAAGTTTTGTAATCAAAGACTGGTCAAAGCAGTCGCGGAAAGGGAAATTATTCTTACAATTACTTATCGATAAATAAAACATTTTAATGTTTATTTTCTTAAAAATTGCATAATTTTTTGCCATCAGCTGTTTACACTTTAGCATTTCTTGCTCAAGTTTAAACCACCTAAACTAGCGCTTAAACTAGCAAACAAAATTAACTATTTGAGGGCGGGTTTCTTACTACTCAGTTAAACTAGGCTTAACTTGCTGTTAGTTTAAACTCGGAACAAATTTAGGCGGACTTTAACCGATAATTGTGTTTTTCAGTTATGGTTTTAAGTTCTGTTAAGTTTTAATTTAATCCTTAATTCTTTACCTAAAGATTGGCCCTTAATGTTTATTTTTATATATGTTTATACTTTTGCAAGTTTGGCCGCTCAAAAAGTACTCTAAAACAACTTTCGAGAATTAATTTTAATTTAATCCCTAATCCTTCATAAAAAATATTTGATTTAGAACCAATAATTAAAAAAAAAAAATTTTAAGGTCGTATTCTAAGTTTATTGATTTCAAAGTAATGCTTTTTACAATTTCAATAATTCTAAAATAACTCTACGTATTAAATGTAGATAATGAAGACATTAAACTGAAAAATCCTTAAAGATATACAAGAAATGAATATAAAATACATTTCACTCTGTTAATTTAAATTAAAGAAAAAAAATAAACATAACTTTTTTAAGAAAATCTTAATCATATGACTAATTTTGAACTGTATCAGAGAACCATTTTAACATCTTAAGCATAGTTTTAGCTGAATACCAACAAAATGGATACTCCTCATAACAACGTTCCGTTCGGCCACGATAGACTAAGCCACGACTAAAAGCACGTCCAATTTTTGCAGGTGCTACACTAATATTTTCCTCTAGAAAATCACACATTAGTAAAGCTTCGTGGGAGTTCTTTTCGGCACCCGATAAAAGTTGACAAACTAATGATTGTAGACACTCAAACGGATCACGCGATAATATACGTTTCCAATCGATAGTAACAGCCGTGCTGTTAATTCTCTTGATTTCATTACCTTGTTGAGTTTTAAGACGTTTTGTTTGACTACGTTGTCCTTGTAGATCACGTTTGCCGCGTGTTATAAAGTTATCTAGATTTTTACTGGCACCCGTTAGCAACCGGGTAACTGCGGGCGGTATAGGACGTCTAATTTTATTCCAATCTTGAGCCAATAAATGCAGCATATACATGGCACCTAAGCCCATGGCCATAATGATTATAAGTCTGATAAAATGTACCGCCATTTTTTGTTTAAGGTGACGGAAATGGAAAACTTTTTTGTGATTAATTTAGAAAAATTTCTTCCTTTATCTCTTTTTTAGTAAGATTCCTTGTAAGTACTCACCTAAAAGCCATTTGATTTTGATTTGTAAACTTTCCACGTGAAATTTTTAAATAATCCGCTAAGATGAACTGAAACTTTAAACGTTTGCAGTACAAGTGAAGCTTAGTTTTTCACTAAACACGAATCAAAAATGTATCTTTTTGAAATTGTGGCAAAAAAATCCTCATTGGTAATTGTTTTCTTTTATTTGTAACAAACCATTGAAGTTAAATGCAGAGTTTTAAAAGTATTTAATCTCATAGATCAGTCTTTAGTCTGAACTGTAGATTACTCTATAGTCTGAACTATAAATCAGTTTTTAGTGTGGATCAGTATATAATCAGAAATATAGATCATTCTATTGTGCACTTTAGAGCAGATTTTAGTCAGGACTATAGATTAATTTATTAGCCAGGACTATAGACTAGTGGTGTATAGTCTGGAATATAGATTAGTCTATTGTCTGGAGTATAGATTAGTCTATAGTCTGTGCTATTAATTAGTCTATAGTCTGGACTATAGATTAGTCTTTAGTGTGTTTTATAGATTAGACTAATAGACTAATCTATAGTCTAGACTGGTCTATAATCTGAACTATAGATTAGTCTATAGTTTTGACTATAGATTAGTCTATAGTTTTGAATATAGATTAGTCTATAGTATTGACTATAGATTAGTCTATTGTCTGGCCTATAGTATGGCCTATATATTAGTCTATAGTCTGGACTATGGATTAGTCTACAGTCTGGACTATAGATAAGTCTATAGTCTGGATTATAGATTAGTCTACAGTCTGGACTATAGTTTAGTCTATAGTCTGGACTATAGATTAGTCTATAGTCTGAACTATAGATTAGTCTATAGTCTGGACTATAGATAAGTCTATAGTCTGGACTATAGATTAGTCTATAGTCTGGACTATAGATTAGTCTATAGTCTGGACTATAGATTAGTCTATAGTCTGGACTATAGATTAGTCTATAGTCTGGACTGTAGATTAGTCTATAGTCTGGACTATAGATTAGTCTATAGTCTGGACTATAGATTAGTCTATAGTCTGGCCTATATATTAGTATATAGTATGGCCTATATATTGGTCTATAGTCTGAACTATAGATTGGTCTATAGTCTGGACTATAGATAGTCTATAGTCTGGACTATAGATTAGTCTATAGTCTGGACTATAGATTAGTCTATAGTATGGGCTATAGATTAGTCTATAGTCTGGACTATAGATTAGTCTATAGCCTGGATTATAGATTAGTCTATAGTCTGAACTATAGTCTGGACTATAGATTAGTCTATAGTCTGGACTATAGATTAGTCTATAGTCTGGACTATAGATTAGTCTATAGTCGGGACTATAGATTAGTCTATAGTCGGGACTATAGATTAGTCTATAGTCGGGACTATAGATTAGTCTATAGTCTGGATTATAGGTTAGTCTATTGTCTGGACTATAGATTAGTCTTTAGTCTGAAATATTTCGATTTGAAATAGAAATATTTTATTAAGAATAAATTCCTTCAAAACTCTTTCCAAAGCATTACAATCCTCGAACACACATGCGTAACATCCACTTTATCCACAAAATATTTATTTTTATTTTTCTTCCACAATATTTTGGTTTTGTTATGCATACATACATACATATGTAGTTATGTTTAAAACCGGAACTTTATATGGAAGTCTGGTTTGTGAGTTGTGGGACCATAGTTTTCATCACTTGTTTTCTTTGTTGTCATTTCTTTGCGCTTGCATTTTCCGGTATTTTGACCAACAATTTTTTTCAAATGTTTATGTATTTTTTGTTTTTTTTTTTGGCAACCAGTTTGTTGCGGTTTAAATAGGTGACATAATCGCTTTGCTTGTACATTTTCCTAACCGGTCAAGGGGGTTTTTTCACTCAATTCGTTTTCAAGAAAAGTGTTTGCTTATTTTTAAGGATTGTACAATTTTATGTTATTTTTCAATGTTGAGGTCTGATAAATTATTATTATGTTGTCTATTGATGTTATCTTATATTCAACAATTGCATTTAAATGCATTGTTTGTGTTTTTACATTCTTTATAACACTTCCCTACTTTGGTTGATTTGCTGAAAATTGGATTGATGCTTTGAACGTGACGAAGGCTTTTTAATTCATTTGACATATTAAATTGCAATAATGTTTATATTTGCGGATGTTAAATTTAAGTTTCATTTGATGGTCTACATCACTACAACATCTTATTTCAGTCTGGTCTAACGGTTGTTTTTATCAGGTCTAAGATGAATGTCAGATATAAGTAAAATAGTCAACATAACATATCCGACTTTGACGCAAAATGCCGTAGTCGGATATGTTTATGTCACAACTAGGAGCTTACCGGACAGATAGGTTAGGTTGTTAGGAGGATGTATAGTACGTCAAATCCGAAGAAATACACCTAGGCCACTATCGTTCTTGTTCCACTAATAAATAAAATGCTTAGTTCTAACATGAATGAGGGTGATAGTTTATAAACTATTACTACAGGTGATACATGCCCAGTATGCCCAGACTAAAGACTAGTCTATGTCCAAACTATAGACTATTCTATAGTCCAAACTACAGACTAATCTTACTTACAGTGAATAGACTAATCTATTCCCTGTAAGTAATTATGATGTAAAATGCCATTTTGGTGATTACAGACGATTCAAGTTACAACTAGGACTTCTCCAGACAGACATCAATGATTGTGGAGCTAAAATTCTTAAAGTCTTCTAATTGTTCTATCGAAAAGGATGAGTTACTATCTATATAAAACATGTTAAACAATTATTATTTCTATATTCGGCTGTGCTGAATCTTATATACCCTTCACCAAGTACGTTTTAAAAAACTGTTTTTATTTATTTTGTATCTCTGCACACATGTCACACATAACATACACACAAACAAATATAAACTGAAAGAAATATTAACCGTTGTACTGTAATACCACCGTCAAACTGTATTACCAACATATTACTGCTTTATCTCCTTGTTCTTGTTATACTCATCACCTTCGTGAGAACCGAACAGCATCCAAACATACAAAAAAATACACAGCTGAATAAAACCAAATACATCACCAAAAAAAACCAAATACATCTTTATCCAATTCACAGTGTTGTTGTTGCTTTTTTAACAAAGCATGAAAAAATGTGGCTTTTTTGATGAAATTTTCAGAGGTTGTCTCGGATTTTTGCTCATATCTCCGTTATTTATGAACCGATTTTGCTGATTTTAAAAAACTGATTTCAACAGACAGACGGACATGGCTTAATCGACTCCGCTATCTATAAGGATCCCCGAAGGTGAAGAGTATAAAAACTAAACAAAGAGGACTTAAGGGGTCGGTTTTACAGATCTTCAAATTAATGCAATTTTTCAAAAGTTACTTTAGTACAATTTCGTCGGCAATGAGCCACAAATCAAGTTGATGCAAATCTATCTGTCTATCTATCTATCTATCTATCTATCTATCTATCTATCTATCTATCTATCTATCTATTTATCTATCTATCTATCTATCTATCTATCTATCTATCTATCTATCTACCTATCTATCTATCTATCTATCTATCTATCTATCTATCTATCTATCTATCTATCTATCTATCTATCTATCTATCTATCTATCTATCTATCTATCTATCTATCTATCTATCTATCTATCTATCTATCTATCTATCTATCTATCTATCTATCTATCTATCTATCTATCTATCTATCTATCTTTCTATCTATCTATCTATCTATCTATCAAATAGTATCTAAAGCTTTCGTGATATGCTAAACAGTTTGTGAATTTCTGCAATTGCAAAATAGTTATATGAAAAATAAGAAAAACACTCTCACTACGATAATTACCATCAGCAATAATATCAGATGTCTGCAGACTTACTTACTGGTTCACTTGACCAAGTATAAATTGTGATGCAACCAAAGAAAACTCTTCAGTTGATTGATAAACTTTAAGACAGCCATAACTTTCGGACGGGAAAATTTGCCACAAGAAAAGCCAATAGCAAAAAACTAAACAATAAAAATAAACTAAATAACGAATACACGCTAACATGGTTCATTAAAGAAAATAGAAAAACGAAAACGTAAAATTGTGTTGACTCCAAGTGGACCAGTGGATAAATAATAAACAAAGCTAATTATGTAATAATGTTGTTATGAAATCTTAAAAGGCTGTTTGTTTTTAACGTCGTTATTTATTTCAAGCGGAAATTGTAACTTGAACTGTTGTAACAACAAAACTCATATTCAAAACATAAACATTATTTTTTTAGTTTACAACGTAAAATGTTTTACACCGTAATATTTGGCACGATTTTAATATTTTTATTCCTTTTTTGGGATATACGTAAGCCAGCCAAATTTCCTCCTGGACCTAAATGGTATCCCATTGTGGGTTGTGCTCTGCAGATTTATCAATTGCGCGCCAAATGTGGAATGTTTTGTAAGGTGATCGATGAACTAACGCGTCACTATGTCAATCCTTATGGACTATATGGCTTAAAAATCGGCAAGGACAAGTTGGTTATAGCTTATTATTCGGATACCATACAAGAGATGATGACTAATGAGGATTTGGATGGTAAACCGGATGGTATTTTTTATCGCATGCGTACTTTCAATTCCAAGAAAGGCATTCTTGTTACCGATGAAGAATTGTGGGTGGAACAGAGACGTTTCATTTTGCGTCATTTGAAAGATTTTGGTTTTGCTCGTAGTGGCATGGTTAATGGCATACAGCAGGAGGCAGCTCATCTACTAGATGATTTGAATGATTTAGTGCGTGAGCAAGGTGGCAAGAGGGTGAAAGTTTCTATGGTTAATCTCTTTACGGTTTATGTCCTTAACACTTTGTGGTCTATGATGTCGAGTAAACGTTATGATCGTAAAAGTGAGGAGATCAATGATTTGCTACAAATGTTTTTCGAATTATTTCAACATGTCGATATGGTGGGTGCCATGTTTAGCCATTTTCCCTTTATGCGTTATGTGGCACCCAATTATTCGGGCTATAATGCCTTTGTGGAAAATCATGAACGTATATATGCATTTTTACGCAAAGAAGTGGATAATCATCGCCAGACTTTTAAGCATTATAACATTCCCCGTGATTTAATGGATAGTTACTTAAGGGAATTGGAGAATCCTGAACGTAAAGCCTCTTTTACCGAAGAACAACTGCTGGCAGTGTGTCTGGACATGTTTTTAGCTGGCTCTGAGACCACCAATAAAAGTCTGGGTTTTGCCTTTTTGCATATGGTGCGTAATCCGGAAATACAAAAACGAGCGTTTGAAGAAATCAAAGAAGTAGTGGGACTCGAACGTTTGCCTGAGTGGAAAGATCGCACTAAGTTGCCATATTGTGAAGCTATTGTTTTGGAAGCGGTGCGTATGTTTATGGGCAATACCTTCGGTATACCACATCGTGCCTTGCGTAATACCCGCTTAAGTGGCTATGAAATTCCCAAAGACACAATGGTTATTGCTTGTTTTCGCGGTATGCTCATGAACCCAGTGGACTTTCCGCATCCTCATAAGTTTAAACCGGATCGTTATTTAATCGACGGTTGCCTTAAAGTACCCGAAGCTTATAATCCTTTTGGTTTTGGCCGTCATCGTTGTATGGGTGACATTTTGGGACGTCAGAATTTGTTTATGTTCATTACAACTGTCTTGCAGAATTTCCATGTTGAAGCTTTACCAGGCCCTTTGCCCGATGAAGAGCCATTGGATGGTGCCACCGCTTCTGTTAGGCCATATGAGGCCTATTTAGTACCCCGTCAGGGTTTTATAGATTAATTTGAAAATTGTATTATAAAAAAATCGATAATGAAATAATAAAATGTAATTTGCAAAATTTTTTGAATTGTGTTTTGGGCAATGGAAAGTATGACACTTAACTTCGCTAAAGATAGAGAAGATTTGACTGTAAAATATCGATTAGGCCGGACTTTAAGGGACCTTGCAAATGATTATTATTTATTATATACTTGATACATCTATTCTGAAATGAAGGCTGTGGTTTTAAGGGTACTGGGTGTTTGGACTATATACAAATGATTTGGAAGGGGATTGTGCGAATATTGCTGGACAGTAAAAAAGTAGACTTTGATTACATTAGTGTTCCTAGGAATTCCCAGCAGTTTGTAAGCTAGAGTGTTCTTTTAGTATACACCTTAGCGAAAAGCCGGTATTGAATGTTTTAGACTAGATTTCTGACCTATATTGATCTATATTGACATTTACCTAGAATCTATCTACCTAGTTACCATAAGTGGTGAGTTAAATAGCTAGTTCGGGACTGTCGGATACAGCCCAGCTTAACCTTTTTCTCTGGGAGTAAACATTTATTGGCCTTAAACATGTAGTTTTGTTGAAAACTAGGAATAGTAATTTAATTAAGCGAACCGACGAGGTCCTTTTCCTTAGATCTGAATAAAACACAAAATTATTGTTTACAAAATATTGGTTATAATTAATAGTTTTTTGTTTTTATTTTCATAGTTTTGTCTTTTATCAGAACACTTAAAGCATTATCAGTTTTTCTTTTAATTAAAAATGTTAAATAAATTTTTTTTATAAAATAATTAAATAGTTTAATAAATATGTAATAGTATATGTATCGATAGTTAGATTAGTACTAAATATGTATTTAAGAATCGATTAATGGAAAACTGGCATTTCATTAATAAGGTAACGTAGAAAAAGTCATGCTATTTATTATGATCATTATTATTAGAAGTAGTTAATTGGATATATCATTTGATATGTTATATAGAGTTGAAAACATAACAAAGAAATTTCGGTTAAGGATTCAAAATAAAGTTATAAAATAAATTTTACAAAACTTTGTATTAAATATTAGAAATTAAAAATAGTGTCATTCGATTTTTATAACCTTCACCTTCGTGCGTTAGGTAATTCGGTTTGTAAGATCAACAATATGATTTTACGACCCTATAAATCTATAACCGTTTGTATGTTTGTCGAAATCAATTTTCATAAGAACTCAGATATCTTTGAGATCTAAATCCTTAAAAAACTGCTACTTTTGAACCGGGAGTGTAAGGAGTAAAAGAGAACATACAAGAGGCAACGAGAATATCTGTAGAAAAATATTTCTGATGTTTTTTTATTCTTCAACTGGTACTTTTTGGCTTCTCTGCAATATTGAACCTAGAAACATATAATTAGACACAAGGAACATCTATAAGAATGCATCTTTCCAAACTTTTTGTTCTTCGGCTGGTACTTTTTGAATCTTTTATAATACTGAAGCTAAGGGCGGGTTTCTTACTACTCAGTTAAACTAAGCTTAAGTTAATGTTAAATTAAACTCGGAACAAATTTAGGTGGACTTCAACCAACGATTATGTTTTTCAGTTATGGATTTAAGATCAGTTTACTTTGTTTGTATTGCCAATTTTTCAGTCAAAAGCATAAACAGCATGAACAGCTGTTTTTTGCAAATATCACTTTTGTAAAAAGTAAAATTTTAGAAAAAATATAAATAAACATTTAAATCATTAATAATATTGATAAAAGAAATCAGAAAATTACTATTTACCTTAAATATTAAGTTTTTCTTCTTCCGAATTCATTATTTTATTGTTTTTGTTTAATTGGCCAATAGCACTCAGTTAAACTAAGATAAGTGTGGGTTTCTTACTACTCAGTTAAACTAGGCTTAACTTGCTGTTAGATTAAACTCGGAACAAATTTAGGCGGACTTCAACCAATGATTATGTTTTTCAGT
Organism: Lucilia cuprina; assembly: GCF_022045245.1. NCBI lineage: Eukaryota > Metazoa > Arthropoda > Insecta > Diptera > Calliphoridae > Lucilia > Lucilia cuprina. Next base: position 7,075,118 of record NC_060950.1, read on the forward strand.
TATGGATTTAAGACCAGTTAGCTTAGTATTGCCAACTTTTTAGTCAAAAACATAAACAAAGAACAGCTGTTTTTTGCAAATATTATGTTTGTAAAATGAAAAATTTTAGAAAAAAAAATAAAATAAAAAAATGAAAACAATGATAATATTTATAAAACAAATCAGAAAATTACTATTTACATTAAATATTAAGTTTTTTTTCCGGATTCATTATTTTATTGTTTTTGCTGATTGCGTTTTCTCACTTTCAACTTAGGTTTAATAGGCCAATTCTATTCTGTTAAACTAAGATAATAAGTAACTTTACTGATTACTGAAAAACTTAACATATATTAAACCAGGTTTAACCAAAGAATGAAGATTATCTTCATCAGAAAAACTCGCCCTAAAGGACGCAATATTAAACACTGAGCTAAAATATATAAAAGGATAGTATAATTTTTCTTTTGTGTAACACACTATGGTGAAGTGTATATAAGATTCGACATAGCCGAATATAGAACTTTAAATTGTTTATATATAAATGCTGGTTAAAAACTTTGCACGGATACATAAACTAATTAAATAAATAGTTATTTTCTATAATTAAATTTAAACTCTCCATTCCTGTATGAACAATAAATTGTAAATTGTTTTATTACAAAGTTATTAAAAAACTCATCTTTCAACTTTAAAAGCTTTTCGTAAATTATCAGTTTCGTATTGTTAATGAAAAAATAATTAATTATTCTTGAGGATTTTATATTAAAATTAAAAATAATTTCATTAATTTTTCTTTAACACTTCTCTAAATAATGTTTTTTTTTTCTTTTTTGCTTAATAATGAATATTCGTTAACATCTCTACTATATATTTTGTATATATATATTTATTTTAACATCGCTGTATCTTTTTATATTTTAAATAATATTATTATTTTAGGTTTTATAATTACAAAAAAATTTATGTAGATTTTATTTTCTTTTATTTTAAGTCTCACTCTCAAATGCATAATTGTTTTTAAGGTTAATAACACAGGCCAACAAATTTTACAAAAATAGTCGAAACCCAGAGATCGTTTTATACAATAATAGATAATTGAACTGCTTTGAATTTCTCTATTACGTTATTTTTTCGATATGGCATACTTTACCAGGTACCAAAACTTGAACGCGCGATTGTCAAATAAAGGGCTCTTCACACGATCACACTTTCCGTACGTAAAGTCTAATGAAAAAGTTAAATGAAACAAAAAAATTATAAAAAATAAAAATCGTTTGATTAATACATTTTGGGTCTTATTCATAACACTTTATCACAGGTTTATAACCCAAATTTTGTATGAAAAATTGTGTTATAAACCTGTGATAAATTGTTATGAAAAAGTCGAAAATAGTAGAAAATTTAAAAAAGTGGAAAAAAGTCAAAAACGTTAAAATAGTCAGAAAAAGTCGAAAAAAAGTAAAAAAATAGTCGAAAAAGTCACAAAGTCGATAAAATGAGATAAGTCGGAAAAAGTCGCAAAGAAGTCGAAAACTCGGAAAAAGTCGACTATTTATAAAATACTAAAAGTAGAAAAGTCGACTATTTATAAAATACTAAAAGTAGAATAGTCGACTTTTAACTAAATGAAAAAGTCGAAAAATCTACTTTACATAAAATGCAAAAGGTCGAAAATTTGACTTTTAACTAAATGCAAAAAGTCGACTTTTCGTTTCATCTATAGAAAACTACTTTACACGACCACACAGGTAATAAGGTACGGATGGGATGTAATGAAACCATCACACATACACATACAGAAAAAGTGAAACAGCTTTTTATTTTACTTGTCTACACAAAACTTTGACAGATCAGACATGGTTCACACTAGGAAACTTTTTTTGGGAAACTTGTGATTTTTGTGTGTGAGAGAAAGAGAAAGAAATATCAACCATCTCTTTCTCTCACACACAAAATCAAAAGTTTTTCAACAAAAGTTTCCCAGTGTGAACCAGGTCTCATAATACTTGTGTGCTCGTGTGAAGGCGACTTTATTGCTTGCATGGAGTTTGACAACCATATTCTTTAAAGTTTAAACTATAAAAATTATTAAACAATGATCAACTTGGTCAATGATGATACCTTGTATTCTCTACATTCTGCTTGTCGACATATCGTGTAATATATTTTTAAAAAATTTTGGATTTTTGACCATTTTTTCATCTAAATGTTTGTTCAATCGATCGAGTTTAATATATAAAATATGTATCTCTCTTTCTACGAGTTATCTTAACTTAAAGCTTAAAACAACTATAATTTTGGCCGTCAACTGCCGATATCTAAACAAATACAAGAGATTAATAACTATTTAAAAGAAATTTTTAGAGTAAAACTTATAGGCTAGTTTCAAACTATAGGTTAAGATATCTACAAGCAGAAAGAAGTTACAACAGAAGTTAAACCTTTATTTCAACGCTAACAGATTGGACTTTCATAAATGAAGCTTTTTTCGCCTTGTTTCATTTTCGACACTATATTTGAAAACCCCGATAGGCTGATGAAATTGATGGGAGTTCATTGCAGTTCAATTTTTTTAAAAAAGTATAATCTCTTCTATGGATTAAACATTTTGTTGTTGGTCTGTGTAATTATTTATTAGGGGGATATTTATTAAATAATAATATCATTTTTTTATAACTTTATTATAATTTTTTATATTTGTATTTATTTTTAACAATTAAAGCACATTTATTTCAATATTTATGCATTTCTTTATTCATTTTCATCTAAATTATAAAACAAACTTTCTAATTTATTTATTTATTTTGTTATAAAATAAAATGTAGTCCTTTTGTTTTTTTATTAAAGTTTATTTAATTATTTGCCTTTTTTACCTAATTCATAATTTTCTCTATTTTTTGGTCCATAAAATGATGGCATTTATAAGTTTTTTTTTAGTTTATGTTAATTTTTGTTTTCTTAACATTTATTAATTTTTGATTTTCAAATACTACTTTTATTGTTTATTAATTTTTGAAGGTTTTAGTTTTTTATTTTGTTGAAAAATAACTATTAATCATTAGTGTTTAACTTAACAAGTGCTTTAATTAAAAAAAAAACATTAATAATAATATAACATGAGCGATATGAACGTAGTTTTGAGATATTATTATTTTGATTATAATATTGATAGTATTTTTAGGTTTCTTACTAAATTGAAGGACGTTTTATAGAGAGTTCGTTTAAAATTTAATTCGCCAAAACTCCTTAATATACAGGCCCGTTGTAGAATTCTATATCGATCGAAAGTGGAATTACGGCTTGTAAATAAATCGTTAAAAACTTATACAGATAATAACATAGAACTATGGTCGATTTCACGTTGAAAATGTGAAGTGCTTTCATTCTGAAAATGTTGTCATTTTTCTTTTTTGAAGAAGAATATTGGAAAGATAATTCCACTTTCGATCGGAATGAAATTCTGTGACAAGCCTGATAATTTTGTCATTTCATTTATAATTTCTATTCCGATTTAATTTTGCATACTTCTTATAGCTTCACTTTAGCAAGGTCCACCTTTCAATATCTATGTTAAAATCAATTTTCGGAGGTTCCCAGTGTTCAAAATGTCTAACAGAGATTATGAATTTATTGCGATTGTTTCCTAATGAAGCAAAATGTTATAGAAGTTAATAATAAAAAAGATAACTGTTTATTCTTCTTTTTTTCTCATTATGACAAGTTCAGCAGAAGTCATTATATGGTAATTCAAATCGTCTAGTGTGGATACTATACTTGCAGTGTCCTGTTGTTGTAACTGCTTATTCAAATGGGTGTGTTCATAAACCCATCGGACAAAGAAAATTACGGCTGCAAAACAGTTACATATGTGATGGCTATAATGGAAACTCTGACCAGTATACATTAAGAATGTTGTGGCAAAACTACTCTTGTATTCTAGGACAAGCGTTAGCGAAAGGGAATAAGCGGCATTCATGCTATATCCTTCGACTTTAGAATTTATGGTATTTCTATGAATATGGTATAAAGTTGCGGTGCCTATACCAGAACAAATGTATTGGTACCTGCACATTACTACGTACATATGTTCTTCGTATACATATATTCAAAGATCCTTTCTAATATGACTAGGGAAGGAGCATACAACTGTTCTTCTCTTTTATATGTTCAAAGATCCTACATGATATGACTCGGTATATTTATTTATACATATTTAAATTGGTATGACTTCTCCGATAACATCCTAGATGTTACTTTTTTGTCAAATATGAGATTTGTTTTCCATGACTACGAGAACAAATATTTCCTGCTCTAGATGTTGTTCCAAGGTGATTTGCAGGCAGCAAAGGTAAACACACTAAACACACAGTGTTCCCACAACAATCAGTTCTTCGCAATATAACGACTCAGAGTTCAACTAACAACGACCAAGGATTGTCAACCCAGCCACACCGACATTACACGTGTCGCAGCTACAACAACACACGAGCATCATAGTTACCTATAACGCCTATAACGCTTTTTTATCCATACCCCAAGTTCTGTTGGCTTGTTTCTACTTCCCTGACTCGCAGAACCTTAATTTGCTATATCTAGGCAGCTCGTTACAATCTCAGCGTTTTGGTATCATTGAATAATTCTACACTTGGTATCACCAAGCAAAAGTGATTACACTGCAGCAGCATTATTAGCTACTGACATCGTTTTTTTTTATCAATACCCAAAGTTTTTCTATTCCATTTTGTGCGTGATTGTAGTTTTACGAGCTGAGTGCTATTGCAGTTCTGATCACACTTGAGCAGCATAATAAGCCGCTGACTACGTTTCTTTATCTATGCCCCATGTTTTTACATGATTGTAATCACATTTGCTTCCGGTTGATATAGCTGTTGCTGAGTTGACAATCTTTGGCCGATTGAGAATCAGTTCGTTCCAGAGCGGAGATCCAATTGTAGTGGGAACGCGTCCAGTTGGTTGTTTTTGTTGTTGTAATAGGTTGGTTGTAACTGGATGTTATTCCTTAAGGAAAAAACTTCCAATTGTCGTGGGAATGGTAAAAAGTGTTGCTGTAGCAATGACAATCAGTTTCCTTTCTGTAATGATGGTTAGCGGCGAAAGAGTTGATTTCAGAAGATATGTCGTTCGTTCTGCATCATGTTTGGACTTAACTTCTTGGTAATAGTGTCAGATAGTTTATTATTCCAGATTGTTTCTTTTACTATCCACTTAGACGATTCTTGCGATCAGCTTTTTAAACGCTTATTCTTGGTAGTTTGTCAGCAATATAATATATGTTGATCAGCAATAGGAGGTATGTACATGGTGTCCTTTTTATCCTGTTTGGGCTTAACTTCTTAGTAATAGTGTAAGATAGTTTATTATTCCATTTTGTTTATTTTACTATCCATTTACGGGATTCTTGCAATCAAATAAGCAATCTGACATTGAAGCACAAGTTAATGGTAGTTTATTTACAATACAATTGACAGTTGAATCCTTATACTCCAATATTAGTACGAACGTTTGAAAGTCTCAACTTTGTGCCCGTCATTACTGGAAAATTAAAAATCTTAAGAGTATTTTTTATAACTCTTCATATCGATCGAAGAAATGAATTCCAACGAAAAATGGAATCGTTAGAATAAGCAGAAGCAATTCTATTTCGTTTCAATGGTTTACGAATGTGAATATTTTAAGATCGTAAAACGTTTAAGTTTTTGCAGTTCTTTAAAGCTATAGGTTAAGAAATCTCAAAGAGGGAACAGAAAATAGTAAGCCAATAAGCCAAAGTTTCAAAGGCCTGAAGAATTTTCAAAATAAAAGTAAATTCGCGCTGTCATATCACCAATCAAAAATCACTTAAAACTAAAAAAAAACTATGCTTACATGTTCTTAAATTAAGTTTTAAGAAAACAAAATTATGTTAAATATTTAATACATTATCATTAACTCACTTTATTTTATAATAAAAATGAGTTTATATGTATGTAATGAAAAACAACATCAGCACATTTGTATACAAACATAAAATAAGAAATGAAATGATATATAAATAGTTAGAGTATTAGCATAAACAAGCCTTAACTCTATACACAACAATAATGAATTTGTTAGTTTAGCAACAAATTTGTAATAAATAATAATAATGAAAATTGTAGAAGTTGAGTTTCTTTTTACAATTTTCTCGTCGTGTATTTTTTTTATCCAAAAATAGCTTTGCAATAATAAAAAAAAAATAAATTGTAATTTTTTTTGTATCAACAAGTCACATCTTTAATAAAATAAAATTAATAATAATGAAACTTATAAATAAATTATAAATGAGCAGATGATTAAATGGAAAACTTACATTAATGCAATACAATATGTATTTTTTTTTTTTTTGTAATAATTTTTTTCATATTTTGTTTTATTTAAAAAAAATTCCCTAAATTTTTTTTTCACTAATTTAATCAATGTTTGTATAAATTGATTTTTTTTTCTTCTGTTTGTAACATTATTCTTATTTTGTTTGTTTAGTTTATATAAGTATATTATCGTATAGTTTTACTTAAAGTTTTGTTTCGTTTAATTATACAGTTTTTCATTCGCATTTAAAAGAATTATAAAAAAGTTAAACTGACTTTTTAAAAAAAATTAACTGTTTAGAAAATCGTTTGTGTTTTGTAATGCTTAAAAAAAGGGAATTTGTTTTTCTTTAATTATTCACTTTTTACACTTCAATGCCTTGAATATGTAAATGTAGGTAATTGGGACGCACAACAACAAGCTACCACATATAAAATACCAAAAAAGAAATTCAATTTTGCCGTCTGTCTTGGCACTTTACTCATGGTCTGTTCATTACGAAATTGTTTCTCAATGCGAAAAGCTTGTGGCACCGTTATCAAGGGCAATAGAAACCATAATGAATATTTTAAAGCATAAACAACAAAAACACTATAGGGTGTAAACAGGAGTAAAGCATATAAGACATGCGATGCTGTACGACCAATTAAAATGGCCAAAGTCACAATGCCAGCTTTGCGATCATTATCAGCATCTCTTGTATTGTTACTATGTAAAATAGCTTCTGTATTAAGGGCCAAAGGTATGGCATAATAGATGGTTGTCCAATCAACATGACCAGTTTGTGACATGAACGCGAATAGTACAGATATGGGACCGAATAGTATTAATATAACTAAATCACCTAATGCAATGTATTTGAAACCAATGCCACCGGTATACAGGAAACTAGATGATAAACCACCAAAATAGATGAGGGCTAAATGTTCCATTTTAGCTGGACTTAAGATGGCTAAAAAGATGAAACCAACACAACCGGCCATATAAAGTATTGCACCAAGAGAAACAACCTGCAAAAGGAAAAATGAAATAGATTAGTTGGGGTCAATATTGAGGTGAAGAATTATGGTTTAAATTAAATTTAACTATCTAAAGTTGTTTTTGAGTACTTAGGGCGGGTTTTACTGATAGAGATAATCTTCATTCTTTGGTTAAACCGGGTTTAATAGATGTTTCGTGTTTTTCAGTTATCAGTAAAGTTACTTATTATCTTAGTTTAACTGAGTGTAATTGGCCAATTAAACTCAAGTTAAGTATAAGTGATTTCGGAAGAACAAAAACTTAATATTTTAAGTAAATTGCAATTTTCTGATTTGTTTTGTTTTATTTATTATTGTTTTAAATGTTTATTTAACATTTTTTCAAAATTTTCCATTTTAGAATAGTATTGTTTGCAAAAAAGCTGTTCATTGTTTATGTTTTTAAGTAAAAGTTGGCAAGTTAGTAACAAAGTTAACTGAACTTAAATCTAAAACTGAAAAACACAATCATCGGTTAAAGTCCGCCTAAATTTGTTCCGAGTTTAATCTAACAGCAAGTTAAGCCTAGTTTAACTGAGGAGTAAGAAACCCGGCCTTAATTAGTTAATTTTGTTTGCTAGTTTAAGCTCCCAAAGGAGGTGTTTTAAACTTTATAGGAAGTTGGTTTAAACTCTATAGGCAGTTGAAGCATTCGGACTTAATTTCATCAAAAGTATTATTGATCTTTACCAGAAATAAGTTTTAGAGTTTTAATGGTCTCCACCAGTATATATTTGAGTTTAAATGGTCTCCACTAGGTTATATCATGAGTATTTTATGGTCTCCACCAGTCAAAAACATAACCTCACTCTGAGGTAAAACGAAAGCATGCGTTTAATGAAGACAACGCATAACTTACAACAGTTATACAAAGTAGTGCATTAACAAGCTCAAGCCACACCGTCCTTAAGAAATAAAAACGATGAAGCGAGAGTTGTTCCCCAACTTAGACCTGGATTACAACTGTGGTTTAAACTTGAGCAAGAAATGCAAAAGTGTAAACAGACATGTTCGTACGTCTGTCCGGCTGGCTGACTGTCCATGTAAACCTTGTGCGCAAAATACAGGCCGCAATTTTCAAAATAATTTGATGAAATTTGGACCAAGCATGTTTTTTGAAAATGGTTGAAATCGGTCCATTATTTCACCTAGCCCCCATACAACCGTACCTCCCGATTTGAACTTTTTATGCCTTAATTACGTCAAATATTCTATTATCTCTTTAAAAATTGGTACAAATAAGTTTTATATAAGTATAAATGACACTGCAGATTTTCGTAAGGATTGGCCCTTAGTTGACCCTAGCCCCCATACAAACCCTCCTCCAAAAAATGTCTTAAACGTCTAAAATTGACTTGTAACCATTTGTATCGCAATGAAACTCAACAAAACTAACTGTTATTTAAAAATATATCCTTTTTCCCAAATTTACCGAGGATCGGCCCATATTTGACATATATATAAAGCCTCATTTAGAAATTTTAGATTTTTTTATCAATAAATTGCTTAAATATTTTAGAATAATATTCATCATAAAAGTTTATTTTTATAAAAAGTATGTCGACCATGCCCGACTATACTCTCCTACTTGTTTTTAATTTAAGTTTTCATTAATTTTGATATTACATTTACAAAACATCCATTGTTTTGATAACAAACAGTGACGTTTTCTGTTCTTTTGTATGGCAACATTGTGAAGTTTAATCTTGTACTCAAAAGCATTAAATTATTTTTATTTATTTATTTATTTGTTAGTAATGCTAAAAGCCTACAAGGCCAAAGTGCATTACATGGTATCTTATTTTATTTCACATAGTTTGAAACTTAAAATTAAAATGTACACCCTTAATTCCTTGATATTATATTTATCAGAGACTCCCTATCAGTGACGACGCAACTTTTGCATAATTATAAATTAAATTTAGATTTATGTCTTAATTAACTAATACGATTAGTAATAGGCATTTAATTGCCAAATTAAAAACCCACACTTAAACTTACACAAATAAAATAATAGAAAACTCAAAATATTTGGTTTTGAAAATAATTTCTATTCAGTTCTAATAACCAAAATTGTATACTTTTTTAAATTAACAATAAATCAATATATGTATATATAATAGTCTTCACAATACAATACACTCTTATATATAAAATTTCTTATAACTTTTCCTCTCCATTAATAACCATTAAATTAAATCGAATTATTTTCCAAAAAAAAAACAACAAAAATTGAGCACACACATACCACTTTTTTCGAACATAAATCAAATACTTTGTATACAACATATAGTATAAATAGAAAATAAATATTTTCAATTTCTTGACTCACCTCATCTTTGGATAAAATATGATCGACTAGAGTGCGATCATCAGCCTTTTGTTTATCAATTCCTTTGATGAAATCAAAATATGTATTCACCACATTACCGGCACAATGAACTGTAACGGCTGTAAAAGCGGTTAGAAAAAATGTTATAAATGAAAATTCCGACGACCATTGTGAGCGAAATGCCAATGCAGAACCCAACAATGTGGGTACTAAACTGGCAGATAGGGACCAGGGTCGTAAAGCTAATAGATAGGTTTTAAGTTTCATAAATGTGCCGGTGGTAGATGTTGCAGCAGCTGTTGTTGTTGTTGTGGCATTGTTGTCGTTGTTAGCATATTTGCTGCTATGTAATTTACCATTAACTGGACTGGCCTCCGAGACTAATGAACCATTCGCCAGTACTGCTGTTGTTGTGGTTTTATCATTTAATGTACGTATTCTTAGTAGAGATTCCCGTACTGAATCCAGTTCTGCTGTGGATTCGTTAGATGACATTTTATTAAACTACAATTTAAAGAAATAAGTTTCTTTTTTAGAAAAATCTTCGCTGCTGTTAATTTTGTATTACTTACCTATACAGTTCACCTCTTATTACTGATATCTTGGAATTTATTTGTTTAGTTTTGCTTTTGCAATTTGTTTATAAATCTTTGGCCTTGAATTTTAAAATATTGAACAGATTATTTTTATTTTATTTATTTTTATTTTTTTGTTTCTATTCAAAAATAATTATTGTTGAAAAGAGCAATTGTTGTACGTGTGTATATGCAAGTAAATTGTTTTTGTCTTCTTTTTTTGTTTATTTTACACAAAACTAACGCTATACAAATGTGAGCCTTTAGCTGTTTGTTGTATTATTGTTTAATTTCACCTTTAACCAATAGCTTCCCTTATATTCAAATATTGTTGTTCTAGCCACACAATCTCCAGCACTTTACTTTCATTGATGTAGTCGCCGCCTGGTTTCACTTCAAGTTCACTGTACAAAATTTGTTGTGTTTGTTTTGATTTTTTGTTTTAAAATTTCATTAGCATTTTTGTTTTATATTGTGCTCCAGCTGCTTTTATAGGTGCTGTTTTCTTCTTCTTTTTGTTGTTTCGAAATCTGTAATATAATTTGCTCCACTTTTTCTTTAGCCAAAGTAATGCTCTTCTTCTGGTTGCTGCTGCAGTTTGCCTTGCCTGTTATTTGTCTTATTCTCGTGTTATAATAACTTTTTATTATCTTTAAAAACGCCGTATTGTTTTCTTCTTTATTCAATCGTTTATATTTTAGTTTGAAGCCTGTAACAATTATTGTTTATTTTTGTGTTTTATTTAGTACTTATTATATTTTAATTGATATTTTCCTAAATTTTCCTTTAAAAAAATTTTCACTTATTTCGGTTTGCTCTCTCTCTGTCACGTCAGCTAAATAAATTCTCACACTCTCTGTGACCAGTATTGGCAATTCAGAGTTTTCAATAGTAATTTGACATTTTTGAAATTAATAAAGCGTTAAAAATCACTCATCGTTAGTCCATATTTAAGCGATTTAATTTAGCATTGCTATTTCTTTATGTACATATATTAAACTGATAAATTGTTTAATTCAAGCCTTATTTAAATATTTTTAAAATTTTCAAATATAAATCGATGTTAAATATAAGTAATTTATTTTCTAAATTGTGAATTTTTTTTCTAAATTGCCATCATTGTTTCTAACCTCTAGTGTCATCTGTTGGTAAGTAGCACTGTCAATTTGTTAGAGATGATACTTTTGAATTAAAGAAATCTCTTATTCATACATGAATTAATCATTTATTTTAGGTTTATTGCATACAATTTTCATCCTGAAAACTTTTTAGGGTCTTATTCATGAAATTTTATTTAAGTTTTATAAATCAAATTTTCATACAAAATTTGTTCAATATACCTTCAATAAAAGCTTTTGAATAAGGCAGTTAAAATTTATCTCTAAAATGAAGCAAGGCGAATTTATATAAGGTGGTGCTATTCAATCAGCTGATTTGATTATTGTATATATATAAACATTGTATTATAAAAGCCGTGATACACGGTTGTCAGATCTTACAACATTGTCAGTAAAATGTAGACAATATTATCAGACATTTTCGGTGCATTTCATTGCTAACGTTGTAATATTTAACAACCGAGTATACATAGCATAATTATTGTTATAACTAATAAGGCGAAGTCATTTTAACAGTTAATTGTTTTTTGTCCATGAAAATTTAACCCGACGCTGTTAATCTACATAAAAAAATTCTTTTCCAAAATATCGTATAAAAAATCTTAACGAATTCGCCGCAAAACAAATATTAATTAATATTAATTAATATTAATTATAAGGTAGTGTTATCAGAACAGCTGATCGTTTTTTGCTACTATGCTCATTTTTCGCCGTGGTGTAGAATTAATGTCAAACTTTGTTTACATTTTGTAAATGTCAAACTTTGTTTTCATTTTGTTAATGTCAAATTTGTGATTAAAGACAAAATTTATGCTGTTAAATTCGTTTAAGTTTTAAAACCAATAATAATACTACACGAAATTAGTTTTATTTTTAAAAACATCAAATTAAATTACAAACTGATTCAAATTTATAAACATATTTTGTTTAACAAAAATTCGCTTTGATTTATTTGTCAGCTGTTTTTGACATTTTTCCCTGACAGCCAATTCGCCTTCAAGTGCAGGCTCAATGTCAAACTACATATAAAAAAATATAACCAATTCGCTTGGTATTCTGAATTCGCCGATGACACTACCTTATAAAATTAATATACCTTGGACCAGGTCTTATATGTGTGGTAGCTAAGGCGAATTCACTAGACATTTTAATTACAAGGAAGTGTTTAGAGAACAGCTATTATTGTTTTCTAAAGCGCCTTGGCGACAATCAAATTGTTTGACTCAAACGGTAAGTTTTTTTATTGTGTTAGAAAAAAACTCACACCTCATATATACATGTGAACTTTTTTAACTAAAACAATTAAAAAACTTACCGTTTGAGTCAACAAATTTGATGCGTGGCCATGTTGCTTAATAAAAAATACATAACGTGTTGACACTTTAAAGCTGTATTGCCACACGGCGATTTACTGAGCCATTTATCTTTAGATGATTATTTATTTATTTATTTCATTTATTTGTAATATAAAGCCTAAATAGGCCAAATAAACTAAATTTCCTTTTTTTCTAATATGGCCGTCGACACCTACCTTCAAATTTATATACCTTGATCTTGGCCACAACCTTTTATGAATTCGCCTTGGGTAAAGCAAAAAATGCAATAAGATTGTTTACATTTATTTCCCTGCATTTGTTGCACCGGTTGAATTACAGCGCGTTCTTTAAATTAAAACGAAAGAAAAACAAAAACATGAGTGAATTAATAAAAATATTTAAAAAGTTAAATGAATACTTTGTAGTGAATTTAGTGTGGGAGGAAATCGAAGAAATGATAGAAAATGTACAACAAAATAAAGCAACGCCACACAACAACACAGAGGGACAACTTAACGAAGCAATGCTGAAATTTATTGGCATTCCTTTGGTGCAACGTGCAGCATTAGATGATCAAATTGTCTCTACTCTGATGGAATTATGTGCCACATTACGTAGTTTACGCAGCGAAAGCGAATCTAGTTATGACAACACTTTCGACTGTTGGGATCAAGTTGTTAAGGTAGCTTCCAGAGATGGTTATTTGGCTTTCATCTATACCTTGGCAGCATTAATACAAGTGGATGGCACATCGCAAGTTTACATAAAACTTTCAATATTGGCAGTTAATGCATATTTTCTATCACTTACCATACCGGGCGCCAAGGGCTTTCATATATTCGAAGAGGAAATCATAAAACATTGTGTACAGGTGTTTACCTTAATAGAACGTATACAGAATCCAAATGTTTTATCGCGTATGTCTCGCAATGAACCCATACAAATATGGTTACAATTTACGACATTGTGTGATGATTTGAAATTGGTGCTACGTTATGTCCACTTCAGCGATCACAAGGAAGCAAGAGATGTAATATTAAAGAAATTGATTGATATACAGTATTTAAATCATGAAAGGGGGTATGCTAATACGTGTAAGTATGACACTGAAGCAGAGCTAAAGTTGAATTATGTTTGAAGATCTGAACTACAAATTAGAATTTAACTGAACTGGAAGTAGATTTGAACTAAGACTGGACAAGAACTGAATTACAATTCTACCAGAATTGATCTTTAACTGAACTATAACTTATATAAAACTGAACACTAAACAAGAACTGATCTAAACCTGAACTAAAACTTTACTGCGACTGAACAGAACTAGAAATGTACTGGAACTAAACTGAAATTGTATAAGAACTGACAACAATTGTGTTAATTCCCATTTATTAAATTTGTAGAAGAATTTTATTCTTTTTTATTAACAAAAATATTACATTACAAAACAATTTTAAAAATGTTTTACCAAACTTATGTTAACTTTTAACACACTACTCTTAGCCCATTGCTCTCTTCATGAAAATATCTTTAATTTGTGGTATGTTATGAGTTAATTGTAGACCCAAACTACGTAAAAGTACTACCGGAGTTAGGGTAGTTGAATAGAGTGTATGTAATCCATGAACACCCACTAGTATGGGTACGTTTTTATTTAGACACTTTTGTTCGTATTTCATTAGATATTGTTTATCGCCCAACTTGGCACCGGCGTAAGCAGCCTCAGCTAAAGTTTCAATTAAATAGCCTACATCACTGAAACCTAAATTAACACCTTGTCCGGCCAATGGATGTAAGCGATGGGCAGCATCTCCAATAAGAGCAGCACCAGTACAAACGTACGAAGAGGCATGTAAGAAACCCAACGGGAATGTGGCTCGTGATTTTTCAAAAACACCACTTACACGGGGAGGATATTGTCTCATTGTTGCAGAACTACGACCCATTATGGAATTTAAAGTACTTAGAGCCTTGTCCGTTAAATCACTTTTTGGAAATTCCTTACAAAAGGCCTCATTCAAAGCATCAATAAATTCCTGAGGAGCCATATTGAGTAACTCCTTGGCATGAGGAATTGTAGTGCTCCATACTAAGGAGCTAAGTTTGTCGGTTAAAGGCAACAGTGCCACAGGTCCTGTGGGTATAAAACGTTGCCAAGCAACTGAATTGTCTGCAGCTTCACTTAACTCCAATGTTGCCACTAAGCCCATACGCTCATAGTTTAGACTGAAAACATCAACACCCATTTGTTTGCGCACTAACGAATTGGCACCATCGGCTCCAATTATTAATTCACAGGTAAATTTTTCACCACTTTGCAATGTAACCTCGGAAACTCCTTTGCCCGTGTCGGAGGGCAGTTTAACCTCTGAAATACGAGACAAATTGCGCACTAATACATTCGGAGCAGCATCTTTTAGTTGACTATATACCGCATCCAACATTAAATCATTTTCCACTATGCAAGCCACATCTTGTGCAAAATGGTCATGTTGAAATTGTATTAAGGCGTCACTATTCGATTCCCATACTTGCATTTGTTTAACTGGCTTAACTCTAGCATTCAGCATACGTTCCCAAGCTCCAATCGATTCGAATAAAGCAATACTATTTTTATTAATAGCAGAGACACGATTTCCATATGGTTGGCTGGTGCTGAATCCTTTAAATGGTGGCGCTCCTTCCAATAACAATACCTTTTTATCGGCCATTGTTTTATTTGTAGCCAAAGCGGCAGCCAATGTTGTGCCTACCAAGCCTCCACCACCTATAATTATATCATAGTGTTCGGTGGATGTTGTAGGTGCTGTTACTACGGGTGATCCACTGAATGCTCTGGTTGCCAGTAACTGAAGCAATGGTTTTATTTGCTTGTTTTTACCAAAGTTAGTTAATAATAACTGCATTTTTCGTTTTTTATCTTAATTTTTTATTTATTTAAAAATTACTTTTATTAACAAAAAAATCGTAAGTTATAGAATTCGTTCGCGTTGTGAAATGAATTGTGTGTGTTTTTATTTTGTGCAACAAAACAGAAATAGTTCAATTGATCAGCTGTTTATACACTAAACAGAATTGCCAGATAGAAACATATTTAAAAAAACGGTTATTTTTAAATGGTGTATGTGTATTCAAAGCAATTTTATAAATACGTAACGTAACGTTAGTAAGGCACTTGAATTTGGTAGATAATTGTTAGAAAATTGAAATATATTACATAAATTTATCTATTTAATAAAATTAACTAGAACTGAACTAGAACTGAACTAGAACTGAACTAGAACTGAACTAGAACTGAACTAGAACTGAACTAGAACTGAACTAGAACTGAACTAGAACTGAACTAGAACTGAACTAGAACTGAACTAGAACTGAACTAGAACTGAACTAGAACTGAACTAGAACTGAACTAGAACTGAACTAGAACTGAACTAGAACTGAATTAGAACTGAACTAGAACTGAACTAGAACTGAACTTGAACTGAACTATAACTGAACTGAACTAGAACTGAACTACGTAGAATTAAACTAGAACACAACTATAACTTAACTATAACAAAACTATTCAAATATTTAACATTTTTTCATATGAATTGTTCTCGAATTCGATATCAATTATTTCTAGATGCTGCTAACTTGCATTTAAAATGTTTTGAAATATACGAAGAAATGATCAATGCCCACAATGGGGATCCTGAACAGACTCTCATGAAACTTATGAATATGACCGTCTTCCTTCATACATATCCAGCTAAACCGAAATCGAACAATCAAACAAATATTAATTCCGATTGTGAACACATCTCCGACTGGTTTATCAAATCGATATCTAAATACCCACGTTTATTGGTGAAAGTTTTAAAGTTCTATATTGAATGTATTGTAACAAATCCTCTTAGAACATGGAAAAATGAACAAACACAAAAGGCTTTAGAATATGCCGCTAAATATGATGCTGCTTTATTTACAAAATGTAATGAATCATGTGTGGAGTTCCTATGCGAGGCTGTATATGCCGACGAGGTAATGATAAGATCTCGAGCTATAGATTTAATGTCGAAAATTTTACAATTAGAATCCCAGGTGGATTGGCAAATGTTTCGTCATGAAGTTTCAGCTATACCACGTGAAATACATTTAATTAAAGAACTTATAGATAGTTTGCGAGATCAAAATAATAATATTAAATTGAAATCGGTGCAAGCTTTACATATGGCTTTGACTAAAGGTTCACCTAATACGCGTAAAATTTTAACCGAATGCCTAAAGTATGCACAATTTTGTGATACAAATGTTCAACTACCGGATGAACCTAGAGTGCGTAAAAATGAAATACGTTATGAAAAACCGAATAGACAAAAAGCTGAATACACTTTTGAGGGTCATGGTATAATCGAATTGGCTTTTCTTAATTTACCATCTAATATTTTTACACAAATTTATCAAAGTCCTTTATCGTATATACGAAGGGCTGGTATTATGTTTATGGAACAGTTGGTTAAATTAAATCCTTTAATAATATTTAATACAAATTTTGTACAGGTGGGTAAAAGGAATGGAAATTAGCGTTGTTCTTTTTTAATATTTATTTCTTTTTTTTTAAAGGAAACATCTCGTTTGGTAGAGGAACCTACGGCCTTAGTGCGTAAACAAACTTTATTGTCAGTTGATGCTATTTTAGAATCCTATCCCAATTGTTATCCAGTTATATGGATTTGGTGTAAAGTTATTACACCCATGTTACATGATGGTGATACCAAAAATATAGAAGTGGCTATGGAGGTATTTTGATTTTCTTTAACTACTGTAGATTATGTTTCATTTACTAATAAATGTTTTAATAGTGCTTTCGTAACAGGGTCTTAATGAATATGAAAAGTATTGAAGAAACCAATAAAGCTGAACATTTTATGCCTTGGGTTATAATACGAACTTTACTATCCACTCAATCACGGTTTTATTTGCAAAATTGTTTTCATTTGGCTTTACAACAACGTATAATAAGGTAGGTTTTTGCAATTACACACATCTGTTACAATTTCTCCATTATCTTAAATTTATCTGAGGACAGATTACGATTCAGCACTTATATACTTACTTACTTACTTACTTGTCTTTTCAGTTCCCAAATCGTTGGTATAATTGAATCTCATTTGCTGACCTCAAATTCCACCGAAGCTTGGATTGTTTTAAATTTTATCTGTGACAAAGTCAAGATTAAAGAACCAGATGCATTAATCCATCATTTCATAACATTGGAATCGGTATGTCAAAACCTTTGTAATGATTTCAAACAAATTAAAACTTCTTCTTTTTTCCCAACATTAGTGGAATAAAGAACAAAACATGCTGATAGCTCTAGAAGTTCTAGCCACTTGTATTAAAGATTTTTCTCATACTGCCCTCAATCATGCCTTTACCCATTTACTCACCCAACTTAAAGAGGGCAAAATGTTGCCCATAATTATAGGTAAAGCATTCGATTTTCTACTACTCATCGATAATCGATCACAAAATACCGGAAAAACAAAAACCGGTCAAACTCATCATAATCAAGAGCCAGAAATCGTTTGGTTAACTGAATTACATCAACATTTAGAATATGAAATATTAACTGGTATTCAAAACTTTCCCGAAAATCGTAATACTTTTATGTCTCATCTATATGCCTACTCAGAGGTTAATTTACAAACTCGCCTTCGACCTCATCAAACTATCATCTCGTTTATACATAAATACATGAACGAATGCAGCAAAATTAAAGAAACTGAAATGCATTTAGAAAATGAAAGACTTTTCAATTCGATGATTTTAATTGCTGGTCGTTTAGCTTTAAGAGATGGTTGTGTAGCCTCCACGACATGTGCTTTATATGCTAATATTTTAAATAGCTATGACCGTCCACCTATAGTGAATACTATTATAGTGGCCTTAACAGATTTGTGTAAAAAACATACTCAAATTGTTGAACGTATAGTGGGTAGAGTGTTGCGCAAACTAAAGTCACCCTATGAAGTAAATCGCATGGAAACTTTTAAATGTTTTGAAAAACTTGTACTGCAGGATCAGTTAAAACTAAGAGGTTCTTTGCTTCTAGCCTTATTGGCTACTTTACTGGATGAAAGTGAAGATATAGCTGCTAGAGCGGGAGACTTTTTTGCTGAATTTTTGGCAAAGAAAAATTCAGCTTTATTTCAAAAATGTCTTATTGAGTGTCCTTTCGTTTTCAATGAATATAAGGTAGGTGTTTTTGTTGAGATTGGAAACAAACGTTGTTGTAATGTGATTGTTTTTCTTTTTCAAAGAATTTTGATGGTTTAGATAGCTTCCAGGAGGCTTTTATAAAATCACCTTTGAAAGGCGAAAATCAACGTAAATACCGTCAACAGTTGTATAGTCATCTAATGACTGATATGGATGATATAAATATGATATTGTATTTTGGACAATTGAAACTAATAGCGGGTAAGTTTCAGATTTACAAACATTTTGAAAACAAATTCATTATAAAATTTCAAAGTTCGAAACTTACGAAATGTAATAAATTGGCCTCGACACAGATTATATAATGCTATTTATTTTATTTCAACTTTTCTTTAGAAAAATCTAAAAACGATCCTTTAATAAAAACTCCTGAAGGTATAGCCCTTGTTAAAGATGTTTTATACATACTCAAGAAAGTATGTCAACTAACTAAGGAGCAAAAATTGAATACAGAAAATAGTGAAACAGAAAAACCCGAAGATGATGCTTTAGCTGAAATCAATGAATTAACCGAAGTCAATGCAGAAGGTAACAATAAAGGTGCAACAAATAAAACGCCTTCAGGCACGGGAGTTGGTAGAGGCAAGCGAAAACGAGAAGTAACAATGCCTGAAGCGGTAAGTAAAAACGTTTCCAAACTAAAAAAAAGCGTAATTTTAAAGCTCTAGATACCTAATAAGAGAATTTTTGGAAAAAATTTAAAAACTTCTTTTAAAACAACGTATTTTTCTATTTTCCTTTTCCTAACTTATCTTGCAGCTTACACTTCTAGAAAAATCTTTAATATTTATACCCACCATTTATAAAAATATCCATAGTTATGATAATAGCATAGACAAATCATTCGATGATTTATGTAAGGCCTTAGCTAAACGTTTTACTAACCTAGTAGACTATGCCCAACCAGCTGAATTTTGGAATAAATATCGTACTTCCAAAGTAGCAAATAATAGTAAAGGTAAAAAACCCACCAAAAGAAAAACGCCCAAGAAAAAGAAACGTAAAGCACAAACAGATACCGACGATGATGAAGATGACGATGCTGAGGATGATAATGAAGAAGATGATAACGATTACGAAAATGAAAATGAAGTATGCGAAGAAGAGAAGACTAAGAATAAAAAGTATAGCAACAGTTCCGATTCGAATGAAGACGAAGAGGATAATGAACCCCTAATAAAAAGACCCAAAAAGAAGGCTGTTATTTCTACTGAACTATCAATGGATTATATATTTAAACCGAATATTTGAAATACAAGTAAGCATCGAACAAAAAAGCATTTTTTTATTTTTAATTGCAAATAAGTGATAATATTATGCCTGAACTAGAAATATACTAGAACTGAATTAGAAATGAACTAGAACTGAAGTAGAACCGAACTAGAACTGAACTAGAACTGAAATAGAACTGAACTAAAACTGAACTAGAACTGAACTAGAACTGAACTAGAACTGAACTAGAACTGAACTAGAACTGAACTAGAACTGAACTAGAACTGAACTAGAACTGAACTAGAACTGAACTAGAACTGAACTAGAACTGAACTAGAACTGAACTAGAACTGAACTAGAACTGAAATAGAACTGAACTAGAACTGAACTAGAACTGAACTAGAACTGAACTAGAACTGAACTAGAACTGAACTAGAACTGAACTAGAACTGAACTAGAACTGAACTAGAACTGAACTAGAACTGAACTAGAACTGAACTAGAACTGAACTAGAACTGAACTAGAACTGAACTAGAACTGAACTAGAACTGAACTAGAACTGAACTAGAACTGAACTAGAACTGAACTAGAACTGAACTAGAACTGAACTAGAACTGAACTAGAACTGAACTAGAACTGAACTAGAACTGAAATAGAACTGAAATAGAACTGAACTAGAACTGAACTAGAACTTAACTAGAACTTAACTAGAACTGAACTAAAACTGAACTAGAACTGAACTAGAACTGAACTAGAACTGAACTAGAACTGAACTAGAACTGAACTAGAACTGAACTAGAACTGAACTAGAACTGAACTAGAACTGAACTAGAACTGAACTAGAACTGAACTAGAACTGAACTAGAACTGAACTAGAACTGAACTAGAACTGAAATAGAACTGAACTAGAACTGAACTAGAACCTAACTAGAACTTAACTAGAACTGAACTAGAACTGAACTAGAACTGAACTAGAACTGAAGTAGAACCGAACTAGAACTGAAGTAGAACCGAACTAGAACTGAACTAGAACTGAAATAGAACTGAACTAAAACTGAACTAGAACTGAACTAGAACTGAACTAGAACTGAACTAGAACTGAACTAGAACTGAACTAGAACTGAACTAGAACTGAACTAGAACTGAACTAGAACTGAACTAGAACTGAACTAGAACTGAACTAGAACTGAACTAGAACTGAACTAGAACTGAACTAGAACTGAACTAGAACTGAACTAGAACTGAACTAGAACTGAACTAGAACTGAACTAGAACTGAACTAGAACTGAACTAGAACTGAACTAGAACTGAAGTAGAACTGAACTAGAACTGAACTAGAACTGAACTAGAACTGAACTAAAACTGAACTAGAACTGAACTAGAACTGAACTAGAACTGAACTAGAACTGAACTAGAACTGAACTAGAACTGAACTAGAACTGAACTAGAACTGAACTAGAACTGAACTAGAACTGAACTAGAACTGAACTAGAACTGAACTAGAACTGAACTAGAACTGAACTAGAACTGAACTAGAACTGAACTAGAACTGAACTAGAACTGAACTAGAACTGAACTAGAACTGAACTAGAACTGAACTAGAACTGAACTAGAACTGAACTAGAACTGAACTAGAACTGAACTAGAACTGAACTAGAACTGAACTAAAACTGAACTAGAACTGAACTAAAACTGAACTAAAACTGAACTAAAACTGAACTAAAACTGAGCTAGAACTGAACAAGAACTGAAATGGAACTAAAAAAAGGTGAACATGAATTTAATAGAACAAAATCGGAAATCGGTCAGAATTTTCAAAAAAGTGACTTTCACAATTTTTAAAATATATTTTTTTAATTTTTATTTAATTAATTCTTATGTATCAACATCTCTTATAATATAAAACTAAACATTTTAAACTTCAACAATCCCCCAAACCTTCAACACTTAATGTTAACTGTTCCATAGCCTGTTTGGCTATCAGACCCAAAACACCTTCTTGTGACTGTGGATCTTCATGCTGTAGAATTTCCACACATTCCTTTAAAATATCAATGGCCTCCGATAGCTTTTCCTTAAGTTTCCTACCAGTTAAAACTTCCGCAATAAAACCACTTTTAGCCAATAAAACAACCGGCACGTGCAATTCATATAAAATCATGGCACGCATACGACTGAGACCTGGTTCAAAAACATTCATTACACGCAAAACTTGACGACATAATTCCTCTTTACGTTCGAGTAAAATATCTGGTAATTCTACCATTTCATATTCCTTAACACGACCATACATTTCGATGAGATTTTGTTTCAATGAAATCATTATAAAATGTAAAGGATGTAAAACTACACGATATTTTTTCAATAACTTTTCGGTTTCCTGTAAACGTGTAGCAGACATTTCGGTGGCTTGTAATTCAGCGACTTCAGCTTGAATGACGGCCAGAGCTCGGCGTATAGCATCACTAGAGGTTTTAAATTCACACAATGTACATTTCCATACGGTGTTGGGATCTAAATACATTTGGGTTTATTATATATTTATTTAAATGTTTTAAATAATAATGTTTAAACATACCCAAAGGATCCGACCACAAAAGCCAACCATCCTCACATTTGCTGCATTTAAAAGTACTGAAATTAGTGCCCAATTCAGTGGGATCTTTACAGCGTTTGCAGTCGCAAGTAAAGAATTTACCCGCTTTCAAATGTTCCTGTCTCTGACTGGTACCATTCAAAGTATAACTATAAGAATGTTGCAGTTGCTGACCCGGTTCCAAGTCGACCATAGCACGCAAACGTATTCTGTTTGTTAACAATAATGTTTTTTAATTTCTGTATTTTACTTAGAACTTATTAGTAAAATCTTACCTATAATCTTCACTGGGATATATACTGCGCATTGTATTGGGTACACAGTTATGTGATAGAATACCTGTTATGGGATATAATGCTCTAAGAGGAAATCCTTGCAAAGATTTCGCTTCAAAAGCATTTACTTCCAATATGCCCACAACTTGCATAATGAGATCTTCGGAAAAACGTTCACCTAATTTACAGGGTCCTCTTAGATATTGTGCTATATTCACTAAATCTGCATGCCAAATATCAGAATTTTCACGACGTTCCTTATCATGGTATTCCATGGGAGCCACTTCTCTTTCCCATCGTTCTGGATTGGCTTCTTTGGCCAATAGTACTCTGAAAATAGGAAATAATAAACAACATTTTAAAATCGTTGGTCGTATCTTTCTTCTAGAACACTCTACCAACTAGAACAACACGCATCATAATGCAACTGGTCCTTCGAAGATCATTAATTTAATCGCAAACAAGAAAAGAATAAAAAAATTCGTTAAATTCTGCGGGTATTTTAGAAAAATTTGTTCTCTTTTAGTTTCAATAAAATTTACCCCTAGTTTTCCTATGTGTACATTTATAGGCGGCACACTTGGAAGCTTTTATTATTCTATTTCAATTTTTTTTTTCAAATATAATTTTTGCCAATTAATTATCAATTTTGCTTGTACGTACGTTGTATATTGTTATGCATACAATAACAAAAATATTTAGCAGCACAAAATACGAATTTTTGTTAATAAGTCAAAAGAATAAAATTTGTTTAAGGTACCAGATCTACATGGGTACAATACAGTGCGAAAGCAAAGCAACTTTAGCTATCACAAATTGTAAACTATGGCGACATTAAATAGAATTTATATTTTCTTTGCTGTAAGTATTATTATTAACATATAGATAAATAATATACATTTAATTATTTTACAAAATAAATTTGCTTATTTTTCGCACAATACTGTATGTACAAAAGTTTGTAGACAAACGTAAATTTGCCTAAAGATAAAAATACAATAGGCTTTTAAAAAGCTATTTTGCAGATGAAAAATCATTGTTTCTGTTATCGTCCATTACTAAATAATATCATATTAAAATTTAGCAATTTTATAAATGGCTGCAACGAAGCTTGTTTTACCCTTCACTGGTGCGGCTACATTTACAACATTTATCTTTGTTGGATATAAATATGTTGGGTGTAAGTTAGAGTGTCCCACACAACGGTCTTTTTAAAAAGATCACGATGACTTGGTTCAGTTCAATATAACAAAAATTGTTTTATTTTGGAATTTATCCATATAAACCTTATAATGCACTAAGAGTAGTTCTGCGGTCCAGGAATAGTTTAACAAATATGTTATTTATTTTTTTGGGATCCATTTTCCCCATATCAAAAAAAAATGCGAACTTTTTGAACATATTGTAGCGAGTTCAAAATTTTCAATCACTGGTAGAGAGATTTATTTTGGATTTTTTAAATTTAAAAAGTATATAAATTTAAAATATTAAAATTATTTATTTTTGTAAAGTGTTTCAACTAACAATATCAACCAAAAAATACCGCATTTTAACCGAATATTCTCATGTGTGTAGAAATCTTATTTTCTTAATTTATTTAAAATAAAGCTTTTATTATTTTCGTATGTAATGTATATTTATCATATGTATGTATATGAGGTCTAGACAATTATTATAAAGTTAATATGGTTTCGGCTAAATTTTTTGATTTACCCGTTATTTTGTGTTTATTACGCAAAGATAGACAGATAGATAGATAGATAGATAGATAGATAGATAGATAGATAGATAGATAGAAAGATAGATAGAAAGATAGATAGATAGATAGATAGATAGATAGATAGATAGATAGAT
>NC_060950.1:7100105-7102392 GCF_022045245.1 Lucilia cuprina
TCTATCTATCTATCTATCTATCTATCTATCTATCTATCTATCTATCTATCTATCTATCTATCTATCTATCTATCTATCTATCTATCTATCTATCTATCTATAGCAATATCTAACTTTTTCGTATTTGCATTTCACATCGAATTTATTGAAAATCAAATACTTATTAGACACTTTTATGTTGAAAGTATGTTGTGCCGAACATATCAAAAATTTGTCGTAATTAGTTTTTTTTTAAATTAATCATTGTATATATCAGCAATAAATCATGTGCAAGTGTTAATTCTTACAGATCAAACGCATAATTCTTTAAGGTGATAATTTTTTAATATAATGCATAGTTTCTTTTTATACCCAATATCTCTATAGTGGTGAGAGTATGATGTGTTTGTGCTGATATGCGTAACACCAATAAATATTGGAATCCGCTAGGAATCACTTTTTGAGTCGACTTAGTTATATCCGCCTGTTGGCACATATACTTCTTTTTACCCAGGGACGAAGCCTTTTGGTTCAAATCAGTCCTTTATTTCCATAGCCTGCATATAACCGTACCCCTGTTTGGGGTATTATATAGTCGGTCATGTTCTAAATTTATTTTTATTACAAAAATATTTCAAAATATGGGGAATACGGTTAGGATGTACTGCAGAAAATGAATAAGCGTGCATTTTTTATTCACAAGTTAAAGACAATTTTAGTTTCTTTCACACTTAAGAAACTTTACTCACGATACTTTAATCGTAGATAGGGACAGATTTTTAAATTATTAAAGGCATAAAAGATATTATCCGGAAGATATTCAGAAGTTTGTTTCCAAAAATTCCCCTAATATAAATTACAAAATTTAAAAAAAACTCAGCAGATATCTATTAATTTAAAATAAACACAAGTAGAAATAAATTTTTCTTTAGATCAACAAGATAACAATATTAATTTCTGCGCTACATACACGTACATACTATATTAGTACGTAGAGCTAAATAATTTCAAAAAGAATATTTTCTTTTCTTCAAAAAAAAAAAAATAAAAGCACAACAATTTCCCAGTATTTTTTAAAACGAAATGTTTGTTCAAATAATTTTTCTTAAAATTTATGTCTCAGTCTTAAAAATGTCACACACAGCAACACAAGTTCGAATAAATCATACTGAAGTACGTCATAGTCCAGTTTTGGGTCGTTACTTAATAAACGGTTCAAATATAACAAATTCCGGCGATGTCTTAATAGAAGAACTGCCCTTTGCTTATGGCCCTAAATGTAATAGTCCGTTTGTGTGTCTAGAGTGTTATTGTGATATAAACTGTGATAGTACCAATGACGATCGTTGTCCAAAATGTGGCTGGCCACTGTGCGGGGAATGTCAGCAAAATGAGAAAAGTAAAAAATATCATGAAAATAATGAATGTTTAGTATTTTCAAAAGCTAAAATGAAATTTTACAATATGTTAAGTGATGCGAAAGGTTGTCCACAGCTGGATTGTGTAACACCATTAAGGTATTGTTTTTAAAAATTATAAATAGTTTTAACTTTTTGGTGTAAAGTGTTTCTGAACGGATTTTTTTCCAAAAATTTTCAAAATATTTGAACTTTTGTACTTAACGTGCATAAGAATATTTATGATATTTTAAACAGTAAAATGCATGCATATTTATGTATATATAACTAGATATATGTGTTTAAAAATATATTTACTTTCACAGTAAAAAAAGCTTTAATTTCTATAATTTTATATTAAACTTATTTCATTTTATGCAGCAGGTAATTTAACGAGGTACTACGTTGAAGAGATTGAATATTTCTATATTTGTCTAAAATTCATTAAATTATTTAATACGCTAATAATTACGACAGGTAATTCTATTAAAAATTTCAAAATTTCTTACAAAATGTTTGACATAAACAGGATTTATTTTAAAAAATTTGATGTCTTGCACCTTTTTACTTATTGTAAAATAAGTAAGAATATTGACATTAACAAAATCTGATTTATCTACCATACAAATGTTGTCATATATTAATATATTAGCATCAAGGTGATTTTCTTTCTTGCCGATTTCGTCTTTAAGCTTTCTTTTGATAAACGAGAAAACGAGATTTTCCGTAAAAAGAGGTATCAACCGACCATTATGAAACTTGGTAGAACGATTTTAGTTCTATCTAGCTAACTATCTATCTACCTATATATCTATCTATCTATTTATCTATCTATCTATCTATCTATCTATCTATCTATCTATCTATCTATCTATCTATCTATCTATCTATCTATCTATCTATCTATCTAT
>NC_060950.1:7102492-7128125 GCF_022045245.1 Lucilia cuprina
ATATATAGATATATAGATATATAGATAGATAGATAGATAGATAGATAGATAGATAGATAGATAGATAGATAGATAGATAGATAGATAGATAGATAGATAGATAGACAGTAATGTGTGTTAAATTAGTTTTCTGAAGGAGGGGTTATATGGTGTGAAAAGTCAATTATGGACCGACTCGTACTTTTAAGACAGTATTGAGCGTTAAGGTAATTTTCTGAGGAGAGTCTTATATGGGGGGTATAGTTATATATGGACAGATATTCATAAAATTACGTAAATAAAGTTTTAGTTGTGAGAAAACTTATTTATATCGAATTTCAGCGCTAAACTCGTATTTTTATGTCAGTAATAGGAGTTAAAGTCATTTTTGCAGTTAACCATATATGAGGGGTAGGGTAATTGGACCTATCCTCAAAAAAATTGGTAGAAATAATTTGACGCATATAAGAAATTGTAGAAATTTTAACTCTCTAGGTCTGACGGACGGACAGACATGGCTAGATCGGCTTAGAATGTTAAAAAGCTAATAAAATAAAAGTAAAAAATACGTACATATACATAGTCTTGGATTAATCCTTTTTTGATGATGAAAAGTAGTATAGTGCTTGAACCAATCATGAGTTAATCCTATCTTAATATTGTTTTCATCGAATTTATGTTAAATTTGATCTTAATCTTTCATATCACTTGATTAGCATGAACAATTTTTGAAAGTGAATTCTAAATTGGTTTCACTGCATACATATACACTCATACACATTTATAGAGTAAAAAACGTAAAAATAAAACGAAATCAATTGAAAATCATGAAAATTAAAAGTGTATTTATGTATGTAGCGTACCTTTTTCGATGTTTTCATTTAATAAGAAATCGAAGTCATATACATATGTATACTGCAGCAATTTTAAATTGTTTAAACAATTAGTTTCTAACTAACAATGTAAAAATTCACCGAAAATAAAATTTACTTTTAACATCCCCTACTATATACTAACCTCAAAGGTGTTATGCAATCCAATTGGGTACAGACACCATCTTCACCCACATTACCAGCAAATCTAACATTTGCCTCGGAGAAAATCTTACATTCTCCCTGATGATCTCGCGATTCTTCACATTCACCACACAACGGCCAATCACATTTAGCACAACGATCCATGGAGTCACCATCTTCATCGAATTGTAGATCGCGATAACAACCTAAACACACAATACCGCTATTCTGTTTGGGTCCCCAAGCAAAGGGAAGTTCATCGACCACCACCTCACCCTTACGGACGTGTTCGCTAGTTACGAGACTACGTCCAAAGCGTGGATTGAATTCAATACGTGATTTAAACATTTCACCACAACTGTTTTGTTTAGCACTCATAGGTGTTACATTAATAACTGGCCGATTTAACGGTTTATTTGGAATATTCGTGGATAATTCTTGTAATTCAATTATTTTTGCAGAATTTTCTAATAAGTCTTTTATTAAAATAATAATATATAATTTTTTTACTTATTGTTTTAAAAAAAGACAATCTTTCTTTAGCGTTGTGTTCGATTAAATAAAATGAATTAATTAAAAGTGCAGATTCTTATGTTGTTTTGTTTTTCAATATTGATCGTATATGTGTCGGTCGTATTTTCTTCTTTACATATATATTTTCTTTTATTTAGTCTATTTTTATCGAATATGTGTTGTATCTTTTAAGTTAACAGTGAAATTTTGTTTTCTTCTATAATAAACATGTTTTTACGATGCATTCAGTATTTTGTGTATATCTTTACTCACGTGTGTTGAGTCTTTTTTAAATAGAAAAATCTAGTGTTTTGAAGATTGTTGTTATTTTGTTTGTTTTTTAAAAACAAATTATTCATACACATTTGTATGTATTTTTATAATATATCATATAAATATTTAATAAATTTTCTCAAACTTTCTTTTTTGTAATTATTGTTAAATATACAATTGAAAAATATATCTATCTATCTATCTATCTATCTATCTATCTATCTATCTATCTATCTATCTATCTATCTATCTATCTATCTATTTATCTATCAAAATATCTATTTATTTATATATCTATCTATCTATCTATCTATCTATCTATCTATCTATCTATCTATCTATCTATCTATCTATCTATCTATCTATCTATCTATCTATCTATCTATTTATCTATCAGCCTATCTATCTATCAGTCTATCTATCGATCTATCTGTCTATATATCTATGTATCTATTTACAATGTAACACAAATTTCAGAATTTTTGTCTAAGTTTTCCTTTTCAATATAAATATTCATTTAAATTTTCCATTTGTTTGTCTTCGTAAAGAAAACTTCGTAAAAACATGGACATTTGACATATAAAATTAAGTAAAAAATATAAAAAAACAAAAGAAAAAATTCAACGGTGGTGCATTTGCCCCTTGTTGACCAATAACGTGCAAATTCAAAACATAATCTTTATAACAACTCTTCTTTACTCATATAAAAAGTTATTCAAATCGGAATAACTGTCTAGAAGTTACCAATGTATTTATCTTTACAGTTTTTCACTGTACCACTGTGCTTCTTTTAATCATATTGAAATTCACACTAACTATAAGACAACTGGCAACTTTAAAAATAAAACATCCGGCAATACCTAAAACTTGTCACTTTTCAACGAATAAAGAAAAGAACAAAAACAACGAGTAACGAATGTCTAATTTCATATTTCACTTTGCGAAAATTGTTACATTACTTTTGTGGTGTTGTTCGTGGTCGTACTTGTTCCTCGCTTTGCAAATAACATACATATTTGAATAAAAGTAAGTAATAAATATTAGAAAAAAAAAATAATTAATAATACAAATAAAAGAATGAACAAATAGCAATAAAGTGTGAATTTTTTTTTAAGAAAAACAATTGCAAACTTTTTTTTTAACTTTACAAATCTAAAGCAAAAAATAAAATGAAAAATTAACAAAGTGATTTCATAACCTAGAAAAAATCGACAATCGAAAAAAAGCCAGCAGCAGAAAAAAATGTGATGTGTGTATCGAGTGTTAATGTGTGTGAGAGTGTGTATAAGCTTTGCAGATGAAAATTTATGAGAAAAAAAAACGAAGAAATTTTAAAGAAAATTTTTCCCTAAAGTGGAAAAGTTATAAGAAAAATCATAACATTTAGTCTAAAGAAATCATATCAATCATAAAATTATCGTAATTTAATGATGTTAATTTATGTTAAGACAACAATTAAAGTTTTAATTATAAATTTATCTACAATATTCTATTAGATAGCTGCCGGAACATTGTTAAACGCATGTTAGCCGGTCAATCACTTTAATACCAAAAAAATATAGTAGTACTGCCTAGCGCTCTGCTAGCTGCGCTGTCTGCGTATACCTCTGCCTTTTTAAATTAAAAAAGAAAAAAAAACTAAAGAGACTTGTTCATTGCGCCAATTACGTAACAGTCGTTTTTCACTTTTTATATTACACAGAAAAGGAAAATTAATTTTCTTCTTATTTGCTTTATTTTCGAATTTGAAATGTTTTTTATTTTATTTATTTATTTATTTATTTATTTATTTATTTATTCAAAAACAATGGCCGTAAGCCGATAGGGCCTAATTGGCTAGTCTACAATTAAATATACTTATAATACAAAAATATTATTGGTACATTATTTAGTAAGAAAATATAACATATATTTATAATTTTTTTAATTATAATTTTCTTATTTTTAATAGTTAGACTTGAAGTTTTGCACACACTGATTAGGATTCTATAAATTGGTGAAAATAAAGATAATATTATTAGCCTAAAAATGACAGTAAAACATAATAGGAGCGAAATGCAATAAGGTTATATAAAAGATTTTTTATAAATAATTTTACAATTTTATTGTAAATATAATGATAATTTAAGAATGGTGTGATATATTTTTTTAAGAATATTCCAGAACCTGTTTGTGTAGTCTATTTTTTTTCGAGGTCCATTTTAATCATGTGAATACCATCTATCTGTTTTGTTCTTTTTTGATAAATATCGCACCTTTTTTTCATTTATTGTATTTTTTTATCTGCTTACTAATCTTATTGTTTGTTTTCATGTTTATAAATTTTATTATTTTTATAATCATTTAGGTTAAACGGTTTTTTCTATAGTTTTTTGCATTATCATAGCTAATAGTCTAGTAATATTTAAATATAATTGATATAATTTATCTCTTTATCACTTCCCTTTAAAAAAAAAAAAAATTATTTTGAATATTGTTAATGCTGCAGATCTTTAGTGATTGTCAGTTATTAATATCAATTTAGTTTGTTGAGTCTGTTTGTCTTTTTATTTTTATTGTTTGTTCCCCTCTCCTTGACAGTTTAGCTATAAATATGATAAAATATGCAGAATATCGTAGTGTTATGTAAAAATATTTGGATAATTTCTCTTTTTATAAGTAAAATTTTATGAATTTTTTTTATTTCAATAATTTGTATAATTAAGGCTCTCTACTTTTGAATATTTTTTTAATATTTTTAGAAACTTTCTCAATTTGATTGAAAATATGTGAATTTCTTAACCGTTTTTTTACTAGTTTGTTAGACTTAGTTTAGTTTTAACTTAAGAAAAAATTAAAAATTACAAATTTTTTAATATTTCAAATTAACTTTAAAAATCGCAGAAGAGGAAGCAAACTTCCAGGAAATTTGTTGTTAAGAATAGGCCTTGAATAGTTAAAAATTCATAAGAATTTTTTATACCCTACACCACTATAGTGAGGAGGGAATTATACGTTTGTGCTGATGTTTGTAACATACAAAAATATTGGTCCAATACCCACCTTAAAGTATACTGATCGATTCAGAATCATTTTTTGAGTCGATTAAGACATGCCCGTCCGTCTGTCCGGCTGGCTGGCTGGCTGTCCATGTAAACCTTGTGCGCAAGGTACAGGCCGCAATTTTCAAGATAATTTGATGAAATTTAGACCAAGCATGTTTTTGGGCACAGGGACGAAGCCTATTGAAAATGGTTGAAATCGGTCCATTATTTCACCTAGCCCCCATACAACCATACCTCCCGATTTTTATGCCATAATTACATCAAATATTCTGCTATCTCTCTAAAAATTGGCACAAATAAGTTTTATATAAGTATAAATGACACTGCAGATTTTCGTAAGAATCGGCCCTTATTTGACCCTAGCCCCCATACAAACCCCCCTTCAAAAAAATGTCTTAAAATAATTATCGTTGTTTTTATGTGAACTTATTGTAAACAATTCATTCAGAATAGTTGATTTTGTATAAAGCAACTGTTGTTCAATGATTATAAAATTTCATTGACAAATTTTACAACAGGGGAATTTTTTTCATGAAAAAAAGTTAGTGAACGAAAAAAAGTGAAAAGGGAACATATTTCAAGTGAAAACATGATTGTCGATTGGGGTGAATATGTGAATTTTTAAGAATTTAAAAGTATTTTCAATTTATTTACACAATTTTACTTTTTTAAGCAATGTTTGAAAATTCGAAATTAAGTTCGAAAAAAATTTAAAACGATTAAAATAATCTCTAAATCATTAAGATTTCAAAAATTATAACTTTAGTTTCATTTTAGTAAAATTTTTTGACATTTTTCAATTTCGAACAAAAAAAATTCAAACAAATTTTCAAAAATTTCAATAATTTGAGATTTTTTGTTTATATTTATGATAAGTAGTTTTTTAGTTTGATTTCAATTATAAATTATTAGTCATTTAATAAAAAAAAAAAAGAAACTAATTTCTACTGTTTAGCAAAAATCCTCTTTGTCAAAGAAAATATGCTATAAAAATGCACAAAATTATGACGTCATAATAAATTTTAACAAAAAATCAATAATACAAGAATTTTTTCAAAACAACTGCAACTAAAGGGGAATAGCTGCATTTAGGGTTGGAGTGGGGGTGGTGTAGAGCAGAAAACAATTGTTTTCCTTTTAGTTTTTGAATAGTGGTGAATGATATTTATGGTGTATATAGGACAGCTGTTTGTTGTCTAATACAAGAAGGCAGTGAGAAAAATTCAACCAACAACACAATTTTCACCCCTTAAAAATATAGAGGAAATAAAAAACTAAAGAAAAATATATTAAAACGTAAAAGCAAAAACTTGTAAATAATTTACAAAATTTATATAGCTGGCACAGTTGTCTTCTGTTGGGGTTTGCAAGCAAGGTGGTGGTGCAGCGTTATAAAAAAAAAAACGAATTGAAATTTTATTTAAAAAAAAAATAAATTTCTATAAAACAAATAGTGAAAGTAATTAAACTATAAAACACAAAAACATTACCACATATAATTAAAAACAAAAAGTACGTTAAACAAAGAACTTATAAATAAACTTATAACACAAATAGAAAAAAATAAATCATAATAAAAAAACACTTGCGTGACCTTTAAGAAAACTAACAATAAAAATATTAATATCCCAAAATAACAATACTAATCTTAACAATTTTATAGTTACTATGTATAAAAAGGATCGAACATAAAAAGAAAGTAAAATTTGTTTTACTTTAAAGTTGTGTAATAATTTTTAACTTTTTAATAAAACAAACAAAAACAAAAAAAAACACAAAAATTATGACGACCACTATTGAGGATTCTAAAGTCAATGTTATTAAAGATAAGAAAGCAACACCCTTGCGTATTTTAGCTACATTTTATTTTCAGCCTGCTACTTGGTTTTCCTCGTTTAGAAATAATGTTAGAAAATTCAATAAAGATTTATTAATTTATCAAAATGAAGATTACTGTAATGAGGCAAGTGTGTGTGGTGTGTGTTTTCTTAAGGATTTTCTCTAAATTTTGAAATTTTGCTTTACTTTTCCTCTATATACATATAATTGATTAGATTGTGATTACATCATCATTAGTATGTTCTTCTGTCGTTATCTTTTTTGTCATTAGTTGCCAAACTATGTAAAAAAAACAAAAATTTTTGTTTTGCTATTTTTTTTTTTATAAATATTTAATATTTCTTTGTCTTTCTTTCCACATTTCTAACTCTTTGTGCCATAGTTAAAATAAATGAATTTGTTAATTTCTTTTAGATAAAAAAAATCTTACTTTTTCCATTTTATTCTCTTTTGCTCATTTTATATTTGTCTGTATTAGTTGTTGGTTTTTTTTTACAAAAATAAAAAAAACACCTTTTTATATTTCTAAAATATTTTCTGAATTGTTGTTGTGCACTTAATAAAACAAATATTTGTTTTTATATACTCATGCAAACATATATTTTGTGGTCTTTTGTTTTATTTTTACTTGATTTTATTTTAACCCATAATTGGTTTATTCTTAGGGCGGGTTTTTTCTATTAAAGATAATCTTCATTCTTTGTTTAAACCTAGTTTAATATATGTTTTAAGTTTTTCAGTAATCTAAAAAAAAAAAAATTCCACTGTTGTGAAATTGTTAATGGAATTTTGTAAACATTGAACAGCTCTTCCATACAAAATCAATTATTGTGAACGAATTGTTTACAACAAGTTCACGATATTTATTAAAATCATTAAGATTCATCAAAATCATGAATGCGGATAAAGAAAAACTTAATATTTTATGAAAATAGCAATGTTCTGTCAATATTATCAATATTATTTATAATATTTCTAAAGATTTTCCATTTACAAATGTAATATTTCAAAGAACAGCTGTTTATTGTTTATGTTTTTTACTGAAAAGTTGGCAATACTAACAAAGTTAATTGATCTTAGATCCAAAACTGAAAAACACAATCATCTGTTAAAGTCCGCCTAAATTTGTTCAGAGTTTAATTTAACAGCAAGTTTAAGCCTAGTTTAACTAGGTAGTAAGAAACCCGCTCTTAGTACATGCAAACTTTTAAAAAAAGCTTTTAACTAGGATTCTATAGTTGAAACGAAAAATCGACTTTTCGGATTTTTGCATTTAGTTAAAAGTCGACTTTTTGCATTTTATGAAAAATCGATTTTTCGACTTTTTTCATGTAATTAGAAGTCGACTTTTAGTATTTTATAAATGATCGACTTTTTCTAAATCGAACAATCGACTTTTTGTCGAAAAGTCGAAGTCAACTATTTTGTTCCAAAAAAGTCGATGACTCGACTATCGTCAAAGTCGAAAAGTCGACTTTGTTAATAAATGTCGAAAAAGGTCGATAAGTCGAAAAAAGTCGGAAAAAGTCGAAAACTCAAAAATTGTGGAAACAAGTCAAAAATAGTATTAAATTTTAAAAAAGTGGAAAAAAGTCAAAAACTCTAAAATAGTCGGGAAAACTCGAAAAAAGTCAAAAAATAGTCGGAAAAAGGTCAAAAGAAGTCGGAAATAGTCAAAAAGTCGAAAGGTCGACTATTTATAAAATACTTATAGTCGAAAAGTCGACTTTTAATTAAATGAAAAAGTCGAAAAGTCGACTTTTCGTTTCAACTATAGAACCCTATTTTTAAGAGTTTTTGGCTATTTTCGACTTCATTCGACTTTTTTCGACTATTTTTTTACTTTTTTCGATTTTTTCTGACTATTTTAGATTTTATGACTTCTTTTCCATTTTTTAAAAATGTTTAACTATTTTTTTTTTCTACTATTTTCGAATTTTTCCGACTTTTTTCAACTTATAGATTTTTTCCGATTTTCCGACTTTTATTTACATAATAGACTTTTCGTTTTTTTTCATAGACGATAGTCGCGTTATCGACTACGATTTTTTTTTGACAAAAAGTCGATTGTTCTATTATACGAAAGTCGATTTATAAAATTCTACTTTTAACCACAATAGAAATTGGGTTATTATTAATATAACCAGATCTTCTTAGATTAATGCTCTCGTTCCCACAATAATTAGATCTCTGCTCCGGAAGGATCTGATTTTTCGACCAAAGATTGTAGTTGGGTTATTGTTAATCTAACCAAATCTTAGATTAATATTCTCGGGAAGAACATCCACTCACAGCAAATATGATACAACAGCAACAAGATTAATACTCTATAACGTGAAAGTTCATTAACTTTTTCACGTATGCAGGACACCGCTTAAAGCGATATTTTTAGTTTATTTCGCAAGAAAAATACTTTATTAGAATTTGATGTCACTTTATGCCAAAAAGTATAATATCCTGCGATATCCTTTCCTGCAAATAAAGTGTGTGGTAAAGTCAATAACCATAAAAATCCTGCTTTTTAGTTTTTTTATTTAAATTTAAGGAAAATTTTCTTTACATTTTGCTGGCAGCTCAAAAGTTTGTCCCTTGTACTCTGTTTAGTGTTAATACAAGAAAAAACTCTATATCACGTGCTTTAGATTATGAGTTGTTTTAAGAATTATAAGTTTTGCTTGGTTGGTTAGTTGTTCTGCTAAAAATGTTTTTCTCTTTTTTTCTATAAACTGCGGTGCTTTTAAGATTTTTTTTTAATATTATATAAGAAAATTTCATGTATGAGTTACTTACTCATCTCTTATAATTATGACCCAAAAAACTTGTTTAAATAATTATTAAAGAAATTTTACTAAATTGTTTTACATGAGAATAAATTTTTGTTTTTTATTTTTTTTTTTATAAATAAATTTACAAATTACCGGCTTTTTTGCCATTCAATAAAAAAAGTCTGAAAAAAAAACATTTTCCTGCTCTTTACACACACACACACACATCTAAAAATAAAATACACGCGCTAGACATGATTGCATTTATACGTTCATTGACCTGTTGGCTTTTTCGCTTTTTACAAAATAAATTTCTAAAATAAAAACTGAAATTTGTAAATTTACTTAAAAACAAACAAAATTAACGTCATTATTAAGTTTCTATTCTTTTAATTAACTAAAAAAAACGTTTTGTTTATTGGCTTATCGCTTATAATTATGGTTCATTTTAACTTGATATTAAGTTTAGTTGTTTTTAAGCTGCTGACATTTAGTGAGACATCTTCAAAAACTCATTAAATTTCTATATAAGAAACTTAATTTCTCAAATATTTCTTTATAGTTTTATCTGTCCTATTTATTAGTGTTTAATCTTTTTAAAACTTTTACATTTATTTAAAATCTTTCTTTTCTTATTTTCTTTTTTTCCAGATGGCTCCTCCATCATTCTCTGATTTGGGTAAACAAGCTCGTGATATCTTCGGCAAGGGTTATCACTTTGGTTTGTGGAAATTGGACTGCAAAACCAAGACTGCCTCCGGTATTGAATTCAGCACTGGTGGTCAATCCAATCAAGAATCCGGCAAAGTTTTCGGTTCTTTGGAAACCAAATACAAAGTCTCCGATTACGGTTTGACTTTGACCGAAAAATGGAACACAGACAACACTCTCTTCACTGAGGTGGCCGTACAAGATAAATTGTTGGAAGGTTTGAAATTGGCTTTCGAAGGTTCTTTCGCTCCCCAATCTGGCAACAAATCTGGTAAATTCAAGGTCGGCTATGGCCATGAAAATGTCAAGGTTGATTCCGATGTCAATGTTGATTTGAACGGTCCCTTGATCAATGCCTCCGCCGTTTTGGGTTATGAAGGTTGGTTGGCTGGTTACCAAACCGCTTTCGATACCAAGAACACCAAGTTGACCAAGAACAACTTCGCTTTGGGCTACACCACAAAGGACTTTGTCTTGCATACAGCTGTGTAAGTTTTATAGAAAAAACAAAACTTTAATAGAAAACTAAGAATTTAATTAATTTATCTTTTCATATCTTTTGACTTTAGCAATGATGGCCAAGAATTCAGCGGTTCCATCTTCCAAAAATGCTCCGACAAAATCGATGTTGGTGTACAATTGTCCTGGACCTCTGGTACCAACAACACCAAATTCGGTTTGGGTGGCAAATATCAATTGGATCATGATGCCGCTTTGCGCGCCAAGGTCAACAACAACTGCCAAGTCGGTTTGGGCTATCAACAAAAATTGCGTGATGGCATTACACTCACTCTTTCCACTTTGATCGATGGCAAGAACTTCAATGCCGGTGGCCACAAGATCGGTGTCGCTTTGGAATTGGAAGCCTAAACCATCAACACCAATTCTTAAGTTTTTTTTTTTAAATTAATACTAACACTACCAAATAAAAAAAACAAACAACAACAAGAAAACAAAATCAACCAACTCCGTTCTTTTGTTCACAAAATATAGTTACTTCAGCAACAACAACAACAGAAAACAACTCTCAAATTAAGTGTGTAAGAGAAAAAAAAAGAAACAACATCATCTCAGCTATTATACAAACAACAAGAGCTACAAATTACACTTTTATTAAATTAATAATGTTAAAAATTATTTAAACAAATTAATAAGAAAAACAAACAAAAACATCTAAAACTAAAAAAATTTAAAGGTCAGTTTTTTTTTTCTTCTTCTTCACTGTAGAACAATATTTTTTAATTTAGTTTTAAAAACGAAATTAAACGAAACAAAAAGACACCCCCTTCTCTCTAGACTCTATACCACACACCTTTTATATCCTGCAATCCATTATCCCTTTATATTTTATCTAAACTGCCTACAACTTGTTAAGAATTGCAATAATTATTACTAATAATAATGATAATAACAAAAAACATAATTATATTTTAAACTAAGTGGCGCAGTTGTTTTTAAGAAGGTCTTACTTTTTTTGAAACAAGTTTAGAAATTAAAAAAAATATATTTGCAGAGCAACGTCTTTGTGCATTTAAAGTTATTTCAAAATGGCAAATAAACAGTTTAATGATTTTCTAAATAGGCGTGTGAGAAACAAGGATTATTGGTTTTTGGTTAAGAGAGTCGAATATTGATAAATTCTTAAAGTTTGAAATCGATTCTAAGGTACATTGATACTTTACGTATCCTTTTTATGAATATTTTTAAATAAGCGGTTTTTAGTTTATAGTGGCCACTCTATTAAATTATTGCAACATATTAGATATGCCTTAAAGTATGCTGCACTTATCAGCCGGTTGTTTCATATGCACATAACTGAAAATTTAATTCGTATAACACTTTCAGACTACCGGGATATTCAACAATTCGAATCGAAATATTCGCCCTTGACCACTTTCTATTCGACGCTGTCATTACTAAACACTTATTGGCCCCTATCCTGTATTTCAATTTGAATCGAAATTTTCTCCGTTTGGCAACTTTGGTATTCTGCATTTCGATTCGACTCTCCGCCACATAAACAACAACTTACAAAAACGTAATTACGATCGAAATGCAGAATACACAAAATCGTAAAGCATTGCTTCTTCTTTTTCTTACGACTCAGTTTTTTGTTGGAATATCTTTTATCGATCATTGCGTAACTGGATGCGTAAAAGTAATCGAAATGCAGAATAGGGGTGAATAAAATGAAGATACAATCACAGAATAGACAAAATCGAAAACACAGTCGTAATTCTGGTCTGAGTTGGGGAACAACTCTCGCGTCATCGCGATTATTTCTTAAACGCGTTTAGGCTTGTGTTTGTTGCCTGGCTTTCGACAGTTTTGCGTCTCGCTCGCACTAGTGTAGTGTATTACTTCACATAACTGTTCAATGTTATATGTTGTCTTCATTAACATCGTGCTTTCGTTTCACCTCAAGTGAGGTTATGTTTTATTGGCTTAGACCACAGAATACTGAAATGTTTGGAACTTTTATCCTTTTGGACCAGCCAATTAAATCTCCCATCCCTTGATTTCTTTTAAGTGGGCAATTTGGATCTGCTTTTTATTTTTCCTATCATTTCAAATGTGAAAAACGTAAAAGCTAAGATTGTTGAATATTTTGATTCGAAAAACAGCAGTCTTTTAAAATGTATTTTTATTAAACTTGCAACATAACTTAATCTAGTTCTGGTTTGGAAAATAAAAACATAATTTTTGTATAATTTACATAAAATAAATACAAATTACTTTCCTTGTGCCTCCTTAATTGCCAATTGATTATTACGTATTTCCATATTCTGCTTAATCCAAGAGTGCTGCATTACACCCACCAATGTAATACGATCACTTGATGATTTACGCAACAATTTCGATATGACATCTTTAGCTCCCACCGTCAAATGTGGCGGATAATTAACTTCCACACGACGAATTTTCTCATAAGTCTTATCGGTATCGTTTGATTCGAATGGTGCAGCACCCACTAGAAATTCATAGCATAAAATACCCAAACACCATTGATCCACCGCATCGTCATAGGTACGACCATCTACCATTTCGGGTGGTATATAGTCCAAAGTACCGCAAAATGTTTTGCGCCTGAAAAGTGATTTTAAAAGTTAAATGTATATTCGCTAAAAACGTGATTTTCCAAGAAGACAACTTACTTATTCGATACCGCATGAGCTGACCAACCAAAATCGGCCAATTTTACATCATCCGATGCCGTCAATAGAATATTCTCCGGTTTCAAATCACGATGTATTACCTTATTCAAATGACAATAGTGCAAAGCATCGGCGACTTGATAAGTATATTTAGCTGCTCTCGGTTCATCGAAGCGATTGTTTGGTGAGTTTCTTAATATTGTATAGACCTCTCCCTGGGAAGCCAACTCTAGGGCCATGTAAATACGTTCTTTATCATGGAACCATGTCAATAAACGTAAAATATTTGGATGTTTTAGTCTCGATTGTATTTCGATTTCCCGTAAAACCTGTCGCTGTACATTGCCTTTGCGCAGCTCTTCCTTAAAGAGAACTTTCATGGCCACCATATAATGAGTGCTACGCTCGCGGGCCAAATAAACACGACCGAATTTGCCACGTCCCAAGTGAGCGCCCATTTCAAAATCGGCTGTTGTCCATTCATAACTAATTTATAAAAAAAAGTAATTTTACATATCTACCTTCATACATTTATCAGGAATTCCTTTGCTTTACTTACGGTTGTCCATACGCCTGATGCTGCAGCATTTTCTTGCATAATTTTGTTACATACTCTTTATGTTCTTCAGGCACATCTTTCATTAATTGTGGCAAATCGTTTCTATTCGGTGGTTTAGACTTTGTTTTGTACATTTTAATTAGTTATTTTAATAATAAAGTATATATTTCTTTTTTTAGTAATTGTCAGTAAAAAAAGCCCGCTGCAAGCGTCTGCTTTCAAATTTTATAGTGCTGCCAGATGCTGGTGTTCACAATAGAGTGCCATCTTACGAATTATTATTGTAAAAAGTAGTGGCAAGGTTGATTTTCTTGGCATTTATCGAAAATTTATTTGTAGTAGGTAGGGTTCTATAAATCGACTTTCGAATAATCGAACAATCGACTTTTTGCCGAAAAAAGTCGATAACTCGATTATCGTCTGTGGAAAAAGTCGAAAAGTCAACTTTGTTAATAAATGTCGAAAAGTCGAAAAAAGACGGAAAAAGTTGATAACTCAATTATCGTCTGTGAAAAAAGTCGACTTTGTTTATAAAAGTCGAAAAAAATCGAAAAAAGTCGAAAAGAGTCGAAAAAAGTCGGAAGATGTCAAAAGTCGAAAAACGTTGGAAAAATTAAAAAAGTCGGAAAAAGTCGAAAAGTCGTAAAAGGTCGAAAACGTCTACTTTTAACTAAAAGAAAAAGTCGAAAAGTCGACTTTTAACTAAATACAAAAAGTCGAAAAGTCGACTTTTTGTTTCAACTATAGAACCCTAGTAGTAGGGTCTAAAATTGTCGAAAATTTAAAAAAAGTGGAAACAAGTGAAATACGGAAAAGTCGGAAGAATTCGAATAGTCGACTATTTATAAAATACTTGAAGTATTGACTTTTCGTAAAATGCAAAAAGTCGACTTTTAACTAAATGTAAAATATTAAAAGGTCGACTTTTCATTTCAACTATATAACCCTAATTTTGTAGGAAAATTTTAATTTATTTCTTAATTTTGTAAAAAAGATGCCGAATGATACCCTACACTAGTTATAGTTGAGTGTAGGCATTTATATTGAAATTACTAATGAAAAACTACTTTTCTGAAGTTTAAAATAAGGGCTATTTGCAACCCCATAACATTTTTAAATAGATCAAAAGATTATTTATACGTGATTTGTGAATAGTCAAGTAATTTTCTGAAGATGCTTTGTATGGGAGTCCAATTAGGCCCAATAGCTCAGTTTTGAGATATAT
Organism: Lucilia cuprina; assembly: GCF_022045245.1. Taxonomy (NCBI): domain Eukaryota; kingdom Metazoa; phylum Arthropoda; class Insecta; order Diptera; family Calliphoridae; genus Lucilia; species Lucilia cuprina. The sequence continues at coordinate 7,117,572 of NC_060950.1, forward strand.
GTATTTAACATAATTCTATCTAAAAATACTATACCATAAACATCTCTTCAAAAATGGTCGATCAATTTTCTTTTCATGTTATTTTCGAAGAAAATTTTACAATATTGCAGCAAAAGAAGATTAAAACATTTAAATTTTCAATACTTTATTTTAATTAAGCATAAACAATATTTTATTTTAATACATTTTAATTAATCTAATTAACAAAATTTATTTAAAAATAATAAAAGCAAATCTATTGCATTTCACATTTTTAAATTAGCGAATATTTCCATCACTGTTTCATTTCTTCTAGTTGGGCATTACGCTTTTCCATATTGTATTTAACCCAAGGATGCTGCATAACATCAACTAAAGTTAGACGCGAACTGCCCGCTCTGCGCAACAATTTCGAAACAACATCTTTGGCACCAGTTGACAAAAAATTCGGATAATGAACTTCTAAACGACGAATCTTTTCGTAAGTCATCTCAGTATCATTTGACTCAAAAGGAGGACTGCCGATTAAAAATTCATAACATAAAATACCCAAACACCACTGATCAACCGAATCATCATAATGGCGACCATCAACCATTTCAGGAGGTAAGTAATCTAAAGTGCCACATAAAGTTTTGCGACTTAAAAAAATAATCATTTTAAAAAATCGTTCAAATTGTAAATAAATTTTTTCTTACTTTTGTCTGGTATGAGCAGACCAACCAAAATCTGCCAATTTGACATCATCAGATGCGGTCAACAGAATATTTTCCGGCTTCAAATCACGATGTATAACATTATTCAAATGACAATAGTGCAAAGCATCCGCAACTTGATAAGTATATTTAGCTGCTCTCGGTTCATCGAAGCGCCGATGTGGGGCACGTCGTAGAATTTTAAAAAGTTCACCTTGTGACGCCAATTCCAAAGCCAAGTAAATACGATCGTTGTCATGAAACCACGTCAGTAATCGTAAAATATGCGGATGTTTGAGACGTGATTGTATCTCAATTTCTTTTAATACTTGGCGTTGTACATTGCCCTTTTGTAATTCGGCTTTAAATAGCACCTTCATGGCCACCATATAATGGCTGGTACGTTCGCGAGCCAAATACACTCTACCAAATTTGCCTCTACCCAAGGGAGCACCCATTTCAAAATCACGTGTAGACCATTCATAGCTGTAAATTTTTTATATATTTAAATAATCTGTTTAATCAATTATTCCAGCATACTTACGGTTGTCCATAGGCCTGATGCTGCATCATTTTCATACATGTTTCTTTGACATATTCCTGATGTTCGTCGGGCACATGCTCCATTAAGTTGGGTAAATCGGCTCTGGTTGGTGGTTTTTTCCTATATTTATCCATTTTTTTCTCTAAAAATCTATTTATCATTAATTGTTTGAAATTCTACAACAAACTAAATTCAATTCCGCCAAAAATTTTTTAAGTCGTTTTTGTTTTTAAATGGCATTTATAGGGATGCCACATGTTATTTTGCTCAAAGAAATACAACCATGTGTTTAGTAACGGTGTTGGCCTTTCTTCACTAGTGTTGGGCTATCATTGTAGTCGAAGCATATCTACTCAGAATGTTTAAACAAAAATTTTAAAAATAAACTCAAAAAAATTTCGTACATAAAGAAATTGAATAAATGTTTAAATTCCAAAGAATACTATAGATTAATTTTACATGTAAAGGAAAAGTTTCCTAGTGTGGTCCCAACTTAACTTAAAATATACTTTTACAAAAAGTAAAACTATGTTTAAAGGATTTGTATCCAATTTCTTTCAACATACATATATTTTTACACAAATTAGAAATTTGCCTTTTTGTTTCCGAGAACAGAAAGCTCCATAACAAAAGTTTCTCAAAAAAGTTTCCTAGTGTGGACCCAACTTAACTTAAAATATACTTTTACAAAAGGTAAAATTATGTTTAAAAGATTTGTATTCAATTTCTTTTAACATACATATATTTTGACACAAATTAGATATTTGCCTATTTGTTTTTTCTCTAATAAATTTAAGGAATTTTCAGTTAATCATATGTACATATACATGTATGTATTATAAACATCAAGCTTATTTGCCTTTTTCGTTTCTTAGAATTTATATAACGTTGTACCTGCTTTTAATAATATGCTAATGCTGTAAACAATTTTATATGATAAGTATGTTTACCTGCTTTTATCCCCTAAATCACTTATAAAATGTACACGTTTGTTTTAGTACCTGAAATGCAACTCTGTTCTACTCTGGCAATTACTGTTCACAGTGTCGATAAAATTTCGTCATTCTCGTATTTGCCATCTAACAGAATAAACGTAGAAAAGAGCATGCCAAAATTAAGTGAAATTTTCTAAAGAAAAATATCAAAAATAATAAGAAATTATTAAAAAGCAATAATAGAACTTGTTAAAATAAAAAGTGTTATAAAAATATAAGCAGAAAAAGTTTCAAATAATAAAAAATAGTTAAAATAATAACAAAAGAACTTGCCAGAGAAACGAATAAAAGGTATTAGGAAAAAACAAAATGGCGGATGCCATGAAAAAATCTCTACATATAAAATAAAAATCTGAAAAATTTTTCAGTAATATAATTTTTGTTCAAATTTCTTGTTTATTTTTAGATATTGAAAAAATTTATTAAGAAAAGTAAAAAGGTAAGTTTTTATTGCAAAAAGAAAGTAAAAAGGGTGTCAATTTATTGCAACTTGAGAGGTTAGAAAAGAAAGAAAAGAAAAACGTAAAAATCGATATCTTAGAGGGTTAGTCCTTTGTTTCCTACTACGCTTCATTGTAATGACTGAAACTTTGGTGGCACCTCTGATACCGCAACTACAAGAAATGCAGCAACAACCCAACAACGTTAACACCAATAATGGTAACCAGCAAGAGCAAGCCAATCAATGGGCCAGCTATAATGCCTGGTACCAAAATGGTGGTCAATATCATCAACAATATTCACCCTACTATCAATATTATATGCGCTACGGCATGAATAAGAATCAGCAGCAGCAGCAACAAACGGGCGTTACTTCAACAATTTCCAATAGTAATGCTCCACCTGGTTTTAGTAATGCTGTAATACCTCAAGGTGATAAGCATTTGCCTCCATTGCCTTCGGGACCACCTCCTCCACCACCCAGTGGTAATGGTAATAATCAGCAAAAGAATTTCGGTGGCATTAAGTTTAATCTTAATCAACAGTCACGTTTGGCAAATGCTCCCAATCCTCTGCAGCATCAGCAGGGTATGGGTGGAAATTTCAATGGTAACTTCCAAAATAATATGAAAAACAACAATCAAAATAACCAAGCCAATAACAATAACAAAAAGAAACGTAAACGTAATAAAAATAAACAAAATCAAATACAACAACAGCAACAGGCATTATTCGATGCTCATTTTGAAGAAAATCAACAGTTACAAATGCAAAATGGTGTAACCGCTAGTGCTGGTGGCGGTGATTTTATAAATACTTCCATACCGCCACCACCACCGCCTCCAATTATAGCCAATGTAGATTTAAGTAAACCACCGCCACCCATTGGCAAACCTTTGAATAACAGCAATGATATGAATATGAGTTCATCTGAAGCCATGTTAACACAACCACAATTGTCTGCTGCCAATACAGCCAATAACAATTCCTCCCCCTCTACGACATTTAAGAAACCTAATGCTTTTCACAATCCCAATGATGCCTGGCCAGAATCCTTAAATAATTATGTGGCTCGTTGTTATGCCAAATGTACCACAGACTTGGATAAGGATCAAATCGATATTTGTTTAAAGGGAAAAATTATCGGTGCAGCCAATCGTAATGAGCTGTGGACTCGTGATTGGGATAATGAACCCATACCCAGCGTTTTTAGCGAACGTAATAATATTAATGTTAAATTACATAATACCAACAATAATTCACCTTCGACACCACAAAATCAACGTAATCCGTTTCAACATAATCATAAAAATCTTCAGTCTAGTATACCAATGGATCATTTGAAAAATAAATCAGCTGCTGGCGGTTTATCGCGTAATTTAAATGCACGTCTCGGTCAGCGTAATTCATTTGGTAGCGGTAATAAATCCAAGGATTCTCGTAGTCGGTCGCGGTAAGTACTACATTTTTGTTTTTATTATTTTATTTCATTTTGTTAAACATTTCACAAAATTTTATAAATGGGAAGAGAAGAGATTTTTATTAAGAGATAATAAAAAGCTTTTTGAAGTTAAAGTTTTAATTTGAGGTCTATTATGCACTAAATAAGACAACTTTGTTTTTAATAAAATGTTTTAATATTTTTAGTAAAAAATCTTAAAACATTTATGTTTCTAAAAGAAAAATATATTAAAAATTATCAAATATTAGAAAGTATTGTAAATTGGCAACAATTTGGCATGAAATTTAAAGAAATCTCGATGTAACAAAAATGAACTTTTTAAGATATGTTCAAAAAATTAAGGTTTAATTAAGGCAACAGCCTTATATAATATAATATTTAAATCATAAGGATTCATAAAAACCTAGTTATAGTTTCATCGTTGTTTAGGAAGATTTGTACTTTCGAATAACGTTTAGTTTTGTAAAAGGGCTAAGAATAGACAGATTACAAAATCATTTCGCTTTAAAATCATCAACAATCTACTGCATGCTAAAAACGAAAACATTCAACATTCCATTCTCTTAATAGAAATTAAAAAAATTAACAATTTAAATCAACAAAACCCTTTAATTTATACTTTACAGTTCACCCTCTTCGTCTAAATATCGTAATAAACGTACATCGCGCTCGCGTTCTCGTTCACGTTCATCGTCTTCGTCTCCCACGCGTCCACGCAAAATGCGTCGTTCCTCATCTTCTTCGTCGTCTTCCTCTGGTTTTATACCACTTTCCTCTTCCTCCTCCTCCAACAACAACAACTCATCTTTTCTCAGTAAAAAACAACAAAAACTTCAAAATAAAAAGAATAAAAAACATGATTCTATCACTGCAAACGGTAGTAGTAGTAGTGGTAAATCAAAAGCTCCCTTTTATTCTTCTTCGATTGGTGGCGCTGTAGATGATGATTCTGCACGTCTCCAACAAAGAGCGGCACGTTTTTCACAAAGCGGTAATAAGAAAACCGTAGTTTCCGTAGCCAGCTCTCCCTTTACACAAACCAATAAGACTAGTAATAGTAAAAATGCTAAAAAATTCAATAATTCACGTTTGTATATGGACGATACGGAAAATGGTGAAAATATAGATCTTTTCGATTTACACATCGTTGGTACATGTCGTGATTTGGAAAAGTCCTTTTTGCGTTTAACCAAAGCGCCAGCACCCTGTGAAGTGAGACCCGTTGAAGTTTTGGTACATTCATTGGAAAATGTCAAACAAAAATGGCGTAGTAATCAGGATTATTTCTATGCTTGTGATCAATTAAAATCTATAAGACAAGATTTAACGGTAAGTAAAATAAAAAAAGCATAGAACTTTTTATTTGCAATTGTTTTAATTTGTTTTCATGATTACAGGTTCAAGGTATACGTGATACATTTACGGTAGAAGTATATGAAACACATGCCCGCATTGCCATGGAAAAGGGTGATCATGAAGAATTTAATCAGTGTCAAACTCAACTAAAAATGTTGTACAGTGAAGTTGGTACTAGTGCTAATACTTTAGAATTTACCGCCTATCGTATATTATATTATATATTTACAAAAAATACCTTGGGTATGTTGGATTTTTTTAAACTTATCCATTTTTTTTTTAATAATTTTGTTTTTATTTGTATTTGTTTGTTTGTTTTTAGATACCACCACTGTTCTACGTTCTATTACACAAGCTCAACGAGAAAATCCTGCCATTGCCCATGCTATGGAATTCCGTTCCGCCTGGGCTATGGGCAATTACTGCAAACTATTTCGTTTATATAAAACTGCACCATTAATGGCTGGTCATCTTATTGATTGGTTTATCGAAAGAGAACGCAAAGCTGCCTTAAAAACTATTATTAAATCGTAAGTTGAGACAGATTTCTTTTTTAAATTTTCATTTAAATTGTTGTAACATTGTAAATTTTTAAAAATATTTTTGAAAATTTTGAATTAATAATAAATCAATTTTCACTTTTCCTTATAGTTATCGTCCCAACATTAGCATTGATTATATAACCGAATTGTTGGCATTTGAATCGCGTGATAAATGTAAAGAATGGTTGACTGCTTTTAGTTTACCATTTGTAGGTGCTGATGAAACACAAATTGATTGTAAAGTTGCTTCAACCATAGCAATATGAAGCAATTAATAATAAGTTAAAAATTAAAACAAACAAACAACGTCGTCAAAAAAACAACGTTAAGGAAATAATTATTAAAAGAGTAAACTGTTTAATTGTGATTACAACAACCAACGTTATGTTTAATAGAGGCCTTCAACATCACACCCATCCATAAGAAACCTCCTTTTTAATGTAACACAAAACAGTTAAAACTCTTTTTTTTCTTTTAAGCTGAAAAATCAAACCAGATTATGTACAAATTTAAAACAACAAAACAGCGTTCTCTATTCGTCAAAACCAATTAAGAAAAACCAGAACAGAAAACTTCAAAAAAAAAACCCAAAATTTTAACTACAAATGAAGGAAAATTAAAAATGTTTTCAACATTTTTTTTTTTTTGGAAAAAATACTCACAAAAAATATCAATTTATTCCCTTTTAAGCAAAATAATTTCTCTACATTTTGGACTTGTTATTTTTCCTATCACACACAACGGCCCCTTTCTAAAAGAAATTATTGAAAAGTGTTTTTTTTCTTCAAATATTAAAGACTTTTTTTGTGCTATAAATTATTTATTTAAATGTTTATTTTTTTCCCCCAAAAAAAAAAAATCTTTAATTGAACATTATTTCTACGTTTAAAAAAATCAAAAGTTAATGGTGTTATTTACTAAAATTTAAACAAAAACTACGTTAATTCAACATTTTCAATATAAAAGAAAATCTTTCGTTTGTTCGTCCTTTTGTTCGGAAATTAATTATGTAAAAATTCGTTATAAGAAATATTTACTATACTTAGTATTTATTTCAAACTTAAACTAAACTTCAATGAATCCCCTCCTAGATGAATGCTATCTTTCTAAGCATGGCTGGTTATGCGTCAGCTAAAGTCATTTATAGACTTGACGCGTCATGTATTTGCAGCAGGTCCAGTTTGGAATGTTTTATATTGGTCTTACTGAAAGCTTAAGGATTGAAAACGATATTAATGAATGAAAATTATTCAAGTGATGTTAAACGTGATCCATGGAAACTGAGTATAGTTATGAAGATACAAAAAAAGCTATTGGCCTGATATTTTGCAATTATAGTAAATATTTCCAATGTCAAGTGTCGGCCTACAATTTTGTATTTTCGTCTCGAAGGATCAATGATATTGTGATATCTAATGAAAGCAGTTGCTGATGAAAGTCGTACGAATATTACTAACGGAATCCTACCACAAGTATTTCAAAGTTTATATGGAATTTGTGATTTGAAGGACCAAAACTTAAATGTGATCCATGGTACCAGAGTATATTTATGAATATACAAATAAAGCTATTGACCTGACATTTTGCAATTATAGTAAATATTTCCGATGTCAAATTTCGGCCTACAATTTTGTATTTTCGTCTCAAAGGATTAACGATTTTGTGAAATCTATAGATTCTTAACAGTTGCTGAAAGACGTACGAATATCACTAACGGAATCCTAGTACAAGTATTTCAAAGTTTATATAGAATTTGTGATTCGAAGGACCAAAACTTGATTGAAATCTTGAATGTTATGAAAACTGCCAAGAGATACTTATGAATTTGATTCGAAGGACCTATTTAAATCCTATTAAATGATTCGAAGGACCAAAACTTGATTGAAATCTTGAATGTTATGGAAACTGCCAAGAGATACTTATGAATTTGATTCGAAGGACCTATTTTAATCACTGTGGATGTTATGGTTATCGCAAAACACACAAATAAAAAAATAAAGATTTAAAGTTGATTTCGTAACATTGGCACAAATTTTGAATAATGATTACCGAATGGAATACAAAAAAGGAAATAAAGAATAATCGTGGAAAAACGTCGTTAAAATCTCGATTGGATGTTGCCTATTTTCGCTGATGATCGGATTTCAAAGTAACAGTTCTAACAGTTTTCATCGGAAACTATTGTCCTATGAAATTTCTTTAACATTTCGTGCCCCGCATCTAAAATAAACTTCGAATTTTTGATATTTTTCGAACCTACTGCAATATGAAATGCTCCTTTATGATTGAACTTATCTTAGGACGAAATTTTGGAAATAGTCTGTCTAAACAAGGATTCTTAAAGGATTGATATTTCTAAAACTCCTCTGTTTTAGCCCAACATTTTAGGAAAATAATGAAAATGGAAAATTGCAAAAATTATTAAAAATTTAAAAATTTTTCAACAAAAAACGAAAATGTTCGATTTGCATTAAGAGAAAGGAAACTTGCAGCTGCAGGAAAATATAAAGTCCTCAACATTATAGAGAAATAAATCATACAAATTGTTTGAAATATTCGTTTGAAAATTATTTATAAAATATCCTGGATGCAAAAAAAGGAGTTGAAAACAATATATAGCAAAAACAAATACAACAACAAAGCCCTCTAAATAAATAGAAAAAATATCTCAATAAATGAAAAAATTTAAACAAAAAAATTTTGAAAATGAAAAAAAAAAAAAACAATTGAAAAAAATTATTTAAAAAAGTTATAAAAAATAACAGTGATTTAGTTTAAGGACTTAACAAAGGGATAAATTGATAAAATAACAAAAACTCTTAGAAAAATTTAAAACAAATATTACTTCAAGAACTTTTAAATTAAAAGTAATGAGGAAATAAAAACCCTTACCTTCATTAAAACTAACCTAAAAACAACAACAATTTAATAACATAATCCTTTTCTTATACTTTAATATTAAACAATAAAATTTTTAAATTAAAAACCTTTATATGTTAGAAAAAAACAAAACTCCCCCCTCCAGATCTTCACACACTCTCTCTCTCTCTTTCTAATTCTCTTTGTTCACTAACAATTTGTTTGAAAATTGTTTTTTGTTTAAAAATTTTCTTTTATTTTTTTTAAATTTTTTATTTATTTATTGTTTTTAATGTTGTAATGTCTATTTATTCTTTTTTTTGTTAAAAAAAACAATAATTTTTTTTGATATATTATAATGTTTAAAGAAAAGATTTTATTCGAAAAAAAAAAACAAAAGAAAAAACACATCAATTTTTTTTGGCCAACTTAAATAATTGTTAACATTAGTATACTATTACTAAAAACAAAACACAAGCACAACACAAATCAAACAAAAAAAGATTAAAAAAACTAATAAATGTTTGTTTTTTCTCTGAGAAAATTTACTAAAGAGAAATCAACACAATGATGCCGCCCACCAAGAGTTAAACTAACATCACATTAAGCTGCAGAAAAAAGGTTAAAATTTGTTTCCCCCAAAATCGAAGTCCAGCCAGATTTACACACAAACAACTAATAGCCAGGCTGCTTAACATCTCTACTCTTTCTTCACTATCATCACAGCTGCAGTCTTTCAACAGTCGTAAGCATGTCTAAATTTTTTTACTTTAACTTCTTTATATATGTATATGAAAATATTCTTTAATTTTAAACTCTTTATAAGAGCATACATAACCTCCTCTATTCTTTAAAATTCGTTTTTTTTACATATAGAAAAAAAAATCAATTTTTTATTATAAATCTATATCTAGAGGAAAAGCATAATAATAATGAATTAAAATGTAAACATTGGCATATGGTTCATTTATAAATTAGAAATCTTAATTATTGCTATTATTATTAATTATTTTCTTTTATTATTTTTATTCTTAGTGTTAGTTAAGTTATTATTATTAATTATTATTGTTAATTAATTTTAAATGTATATATAATAAGTGAATTTTTTAAAAAAAAGTATCTAATTATTAGCACACATAAAAAATTACTAATTTTAATCAAGGTGTGTGCTCGCCTTATTACCACTGGGCGCCAACATTATCTTTCAACAATAACAACAACTGGTGGCACATTTCAAAACAAAAAAAAAAATATATATAAAGAAAAAGAAATTTAGTTTCAATAAAGCGTTTGAATAAATAAATAAAAATTCTTTGTGTTTTATTTCTAAAATTAAATCTTTGTATCCTTTACTACCATAGTCTAAAGGTTATTATTAGTTTGTGTTTATGTTTTTGGAACGCACAAATATATCTCATATGTCTGTCCATGTAAAATTTAAGCTTTGAAATTTAAATCTATTTTTAAAAACGAAAAAGTACCAAAACATCCCCTCTCAGACTAACTAGACTAATGAGACTATTAGCTTGAGTATATACTAGACTATAGACTGGACTATAGGCTAGACTATAGTCTAGACTATAGACTAGACTATAGACTAGATTATAGACTAGACTATAGACTAGACTATAGACTAGACTAACTAGAATATGGACTATACTATAGACTAGACTATAGACTA